>NW_028277175.1:29857500-30087500 GCF_051122295.1 Plectrocnemia conspersa
GTACTATTTTTCCCTGATTTACTTTTACAACTTCATTAATATTTATTTCTCACCTTAGTGAAAACGACAGAAGGGATTTAAGAAATGGTCTTTCATAATATGCAACTTAATTTTTTTGCCATTATTTTTTAATCAATTGTTTAAAAATGTTTTGATAAAGGGCTACTTTTATCAAAATAATTATAAATATATATTTTTTTATCAACTCTTGATAAAAGCTTAATCTTCTTTACGTTCGCACAATATTTTTACAAGTTTAAGTTCAAATATTTGTAATCCTGGAAAAAGATAAACAAGCTGACTGCAAATTTTTTTTAAAACGCATGACCGTAATTTTTTATAAATCAGATAAATTTTAATAAAATACAGTATTATATGAAAGATCAAATACAAATTTTCCATTAAACTAAAATTACAATTTTTATTAATATTTTTGAAGAAAAAAAACATATTTTTATCAAAAAATCTACCTTTATTTGGTACCACATCTTAAACTATTCTTGGCATTCTAATAACTAAATTTTTCAATGTAGTGGTAGAAATGTTGGCCCACCAAATCTGTAATCGTTCCCATAGGGCTTTTTGAGAATTTAATGATTGCTGGCGAATTTTCTGTTCAAGCTCATCTCCTAAAAACTGAATTAGATTTAAATCTGGCGATTGGTGTAGCCAAATCTCATATTCAAATATTCCTTCTTCTTTTATTTGTAGAAACCCTCTATAATTTAAAAGTCCTTTTGAGTGTTGACCTGTTGAAAAAATCTTGCCATGTTTAACACATTTTTGTTGTTTTTTTTCAATTGTTGACTGGTAGTGGAAGTCGGGTAACGTATTTCTACGACTGATTTCATTGCTCTCCGTAAGATCACAGTTACCACTACACAAAAAAACTTCTATATTTTTTTGTATATGATTAATTGTAATAAAAATCAATATAGTTTCGGTTTATATAGTTTTTTCAATATAGTTTTTTTGTCAAATTTATATTTGTATTAAATCTGACAGGCGTAAGCCCAATGCGTTATGAAGAGCAAATCTATACCAACTGATTACCCCTTTCCGGCATAGTGGTTGCACGGTGAGACCACCTCTTTGGGATTTTTTTCCGCGACTCGCATTCATATCTACGGATGAAACCACCAATGTGTACTTGGCCTATTACCTCCTCTAACCAAATTTTAGAGCGACATCGTCGATGGTCATTCTCGCTCGGGTGTGACACATCATTTCTTATTTTGACTTTTTCGCTGTGACATATTCCTACAGTGCATATTTCGAGTTATTTTTTTTCGTTTATATCTTTTTACCATATCAACATGGGTAAGTTAGTTTTTAAATATACATTATATGAAATGTATAGATTTGGAATATATAATGATTTGAATAGATTTTTGTATATTTCATACATTTATTTACTCCAATGTTAACCTAATTTTGTTTTTTTTTTCAATATTTAAAAAAAAAAATTCTAATATTTTTTTTTATTTAATTTAAACATATCTAAGGCATTTTTTTTAAATATATTCTGCTAAAAAAAATCCAAAAATTCTAGCTGCATCTGTTCGTGTGCCGCAAAGGGTTAAGTTAATTGAACATAATGAATATCTACAAGTATTATAACCACCAGGCTGAAAGTCTGGGAATCAGCGACATCTATATTATTAATTATACATTATTATGTGCTCCACAATTTGTAATCTATGGTGGGTTTGTTTTTTTTAAATAATAGTGCATTTTTATAAATAAAAATTTGAATGCTGCTTCAGGGACTTGAACCCGCAACCACAGAGTTACTAATCTGAGAGGTTATTGACTACGCTATTCCGTCCTTATAAATAATGACCTATTCTTTTATTTCACATGGTCAAAACCTCGAAACAAAACCGTATTTATGCCAAATTTTTAATGGGTTGATTATGTAGTGCAACTCTGTTCAATCCTTTTTTTTTATATACCTGGATAGGGATGGTTCATTGACATGGGGTTAGCGGAAAGGATTCTTTTGACACACTTGTCGCATTGTGATAGTTTTACTGAACTATTATAAATGGATCTTTAGAGTTTGAAAACTTATCATATTCTATACTTATCACTTAGCATATCGTGAGTTTAGAATTTAAAATTTTATTAAATTATATTAGATACTTTTTTTTTGCATGCAAATAATTCTGCGCGAGATCTCGATTTTCGCCCGCGCCAGGCAAGATATGGCATGGAATTATACTCGCAAATATTGTGTTAAAATTTTATTAAACACTGTATTTTTACGAGGTTTTTAACTCCCGCTGCTAAGAAACAACCCCACATCATAACTCAACCTCCATTTTGCCTTATAGTTAGCACAATACAGTCAGAACTCATTTTTCGCTGACAGTTTGTCTAACAAATTCTCTCCGATTTGATCCAAACTATTCAAATTTTGATTCGTCAGACCATAAAAATATCCAATTTCGATGCCTTATATTAGGGGGACTGAAAAGTAATCAAAAGTTTTGTTTGCTTGCAGAAAACATTTATTTACAAGATCATATTAAATGCTAATTAAAAAAAATCTATCATTGTCAATGACCTTTTGACGACGTGTAGGCAAATTTTCAATTTCGTTTTTGCAGAACTCTTGGTTTTTAAATAAAAAAATTTTATTTCGCCAACATTTTAAAAAAAAAATTCGTAACGAATGTTCTATTGACCTAAATAGATGTTAATCAGACATTGCGAGATCTGGTGAATATGGGGAATGGGGTAAAACTTCCAACTCAACCTTTTTTCTTGAGTCAATTTTGCAGCATGAGGCCTCGCGTTGTCATAATACAAAATTCTTTACTTATTATTGATCAAAACAAATTGTTTCTTTTAAATGTCATGTTTCAATTGTTCGAGTTGTTCACAATACACAATCGCTGTAACGGTTTCTCCATGTTAAAGCAACTCCTAGTTTATCACTCCAGAGAAATCCCATCACACACAAAGAAAGACCTTCTTTATTGTTAGGGTTGGTCGAGGGGTTGGAACAGGTACTTGCTCGGAAGAAAGCCATTGTTTTTCATACAGGATTATTGTATAACACCCATTTCTCATCTCCAGTTACAATATGTATTAAAAAATGGGTCAACTTCAAAACAGGATAAGGAATGCACAGATGGTACGGCGCTGATCGAGCACTGTTGCCGATTTATGGTCCTTTCTCAAATGGAACCTGGACTGTAATTGATAACTCTTTTATGGACTAACGAGGATCTAACTCCACCATTGATTTCAGGACATCATCGTCTAATTTTTGAGGTTGTCCTTGAGGTCCTTATTTACATTTTTATTTATTTTTAAATAATGGTGGCACTTGTAAAGTTTTAAAACATCACCATAAGTATTTTTGATAACCTGTGTTGCTTCGTTAGCCTTCATCCATAGATCGAACAAAAACAGCATATAATGGTGCAAATGCGTCTCAATTGTTGGCCTCGTAATCCCTCTACCTAAGGGTAAAATATTTTTATCAAAGTAACCATAAATTTACAGTTTTTACTTTAATATAATGATAAAAACTTATGTGATTACTGGACCAAGTATTGAAATAAACAGATTTGAAAACAATGTTTTTATTTGAAATTAATAAACTGATCCTGTTGTTTTGATGCAATTATAGGACTTCTAGATCGAGGTTTATTGCAATTTACTCTTGTATCTTTAAAAATGTTCACGTATTAAAGATATTTAGTTTTTTTTTTTAAATATATCAACGAGCTACAATTGCAGTTCTTTTTCTGCCATCAAATTATTGTTCCGCCCCATCTTAGGAAGAAATTTTTTTTTTTTGACGCCCACAAAATAAGACGAAACTAAATGAAAAAATGAACAAATTTTTTTTTTAAGTAGATTGTGATTTGTATAGTTTAGAATGTGCATAGATAAATATAGAATAAGAAAGGACGAGTCTAAAAAAATATGCCATAATATTATTATCATTGATAAATTAAGGTGGACTATGAATGTCGTTGCAGGTTTGGGTCTTAAACTTTTGAGTAGTGTATATGTCAGGGCTGTGGAGTCGTTAAAAAAAAACACGACTCCGATTGCGATATTTACCAACAACACGACTCCACTCCGACTCAAAAAAGTTTAATTTTATAAAATATTTTTGGCGTTTTTCTACACGTTTAATATTCATACGCTACACATTCATTATTACGCAATTAAAAATTCATAAATTTCATAATTTAAAAATTGCTCGGAGTCGCTCATTTTTCACGACTCCAACTCCGGCCAAAACACCACGACTCCAACTCCGACTCCACAGCCCTGGTATATGTAATAAAAGTGTAATTCACTACATCAGTAATGACGATTATATAAAATATATTACTGTTACAGGAAACTGTTGAAGCAAATAGAAAGTAAAAGTAAACTTAATGTAAAAGTATATTTTTATATTTTATTTAGTTTTTTTTTTTCTATTTCGAAAGTCGTAAAACGTGCCATGGGTTGTGTACTCCTGCTTTTGACACCAAAATGAATTCTTGATGTGACAAATTTCAAATCATTTGTGGTCATTATTGAGTTACAAAATTGTTCTTTAAAAGAATTATGTAGAATAAATAATGGGTCCGTTCCGTGCAGATCATTCTGTATTAAATTATTGTGTAAAAAAAAATTTAGGTAGTCTTCGAGTTATAACGATTTGACTCTCAAGAGACTCGACTCGTAATTTAATTAATACCTGTATAATAAATATTGTGTCTGTGCAAATTGTTTAGTAGCAAGTCAAAAAGATATTATTTTGTAAAATTAAACATTCTGAATTTAGATAATATACTGATTGACAACTTCTTCAAATTTTGTGTTTTGTGCACTTGATAAGAACTTATGATTTTTTTGTAAACCAAACATTTTTTCAAATAGTTGCGAGTACGCCCTGTTAAATTTCACTCAACTATTCGGAACACTTTTTACGTTTTGTACATGCGTTAAAAAAATATTAGTTATGTTCCTCCCTTCTCGTGAATACGGATGGGCTAATTTTATAACTACTTGTTCACCTAAAGGTGTTGAGAATCATGTTTCATCTTTATAAACCATTAAAACATATTTAAATTTCAAATCGACTTGTCAATCAAAATTTTATACTAAATTTATGTGGTTTATTCGGCATATATTGGGTGAATCGGCATCTAGATTTCGTTGGGATTAATTGTTCATCAATAGAAATATTTTTGTGCAGCAGATAAGATGAGTTTTATATAAATCTACTCCAGATTTCAGACACTAAAGCGAATTCATCCGTATGCAATCTTTCAGATCGTTGTGTTTTCTTGTCTGACTGTATGCACCATGAACTGAACTCTGGGCATTGTTTTTGAAAAGAAAAGAAGTCCCAATTTTTTGGACAACAGATGAGAAGCATATAAAATCGCTATAAAAATCTTCAATTGTTCAATTAAAATTGTCTAATCTTTTAGAACACGGCGCGCTTTTGTTTCCGTGCAGTATTTGATATATTCTAACATGCTTGTATCAATTATTAGTTCTGAAGCGCTTCACACATGATCTGACATCACATTCCTTTTGGAGTATCCAGTAGGTCTTGCGGCACCTTCCAATATTGCGTGAATGGGCCTGCTTCAAATCAGACGCATTATGTTCATCAACTGCAGTTCTTTTTGCATTGGTTTTGGAGATGGTGAGAATTGAAGATGCGCTTGACTTATCCTCGGAGTCAGTGCTTGAGAAAATGCACATCTTGTTCTGACAAGATGTGGTATATTTTCTTCCGTTTTAGGCGGATTCGGAAATCTCAGATTCGTATTCACTTTCACTTGATTTTCCTCGGAGCTAGTCTCATAATATGGAAACCATTCATTGATGATGGAAATTTCTTTCAATAATTTAAAATATTTTCTAGATTTTCTCATGGTAGCTAAAGATGTGTGAAGATAGAATAAATATTATTGCAAATATTTGGAGAAAAAATCTTACAATAAGTAGATTTTTTTTCTTTTTAAATATTTATACGTATTACTAAAATTTGAAACTTTGATCACATATTCACACAAAATCCACAACTCCATTACTGAAGATTTTTTACTTGCACTGATTCAGCCATAGGGTCAACTTTGCCAGGCTTCACCCCTTGAATAATGCACCCAATGCCTAAGGTAGTTATTCGAATTTTGGTTTGAAACAAAAATTCCTTCACACTGATGACATTCTTTCTTTATTACTTCACACAAATTGTTATACCTGCACTTCACTCTCCGAAAGTTGTCCTAGTGGAAGTTCGACCGAAGTCGGTCAAGGTCGCAGTTTTTCGAATAGCGTTCGCACAGCCGGGAATTTCATACGCGTGCACGTTCACACGCTTCTCAACCTCGCGTATTATAACTACGTGCGTGCTTTAAACACAAAAAAAATTAAAGCCAAATGGAGAAAAAGGAGATGGTGGATGATTGCAATGCACCGGAATGGATCAATGTTAGTAAATAAGACATTTTATGTTGAATCGAGGCTTCACTGTCATTAATAAATAATAAACAGGAAACGTTCAAGTGTGCAACTAATGAATAATTTCTATTATTTTTTAAGGAAAAGTATGGAAAGTCAATTTGCTGAATTGAGATTTTATATACAATATATAGCTTAGGTCTTTCTCTTTATGATACATGCAAAATTGACTGCAGATTTTTGCGGTTTTTAACACATTGCATACCTTAAAAATGTATTATTCTTAAAAATGGGACGGGGCTTAGTCGCGAAAGTTACGACCTAAAAATTTGTTCAGAATCACCAAATATACACATATTTAAAAAAAAACGATACCGGGTATGATAAAATGCTAGTCAAATACTTTTTCTTAATATAAAACAGCAAATTTGTGACATATACAATTTTTTTTTTTTACGCTACGCGGCTAAATTTTTTTATTACGCTACGCACGGCCGTTAAACACGGAATTCCTCTTCCTCGGGCTTACAATTAAAGAAATGTTAACGTCAAATTTAAAATACAGTTTTGTAATGATTGTAATTTTTTAATAATATGGTTACCGTGGTAAAATCAGTAAACGTCAAATTGTGGATCTCGTACTAATGAAATAAAATAAAAATTTGTTTGGAATGACTAAATATATACATATTTAAAAAAACGATACCGAGTATGATAAAATGCTAGTCAAATACTTTTTCTTAATAATAAACAGCAAATTTGTGACATATACAATTTTTTTTTTTACGCTACGCGGCGAAATTCGCACGACCGTTCAACACGGAATTCCTATTCCTCGGGCCTACAATTAAAGAAATACTTTAAATAATTGTATTTTTTAGCACTTATAATATTATATATTTGACTAAGAGCACTTATGGAATCAACTAAAGTGGAGAAATAATTTTGGCCGTCCAGATCGGGCAAAAATACCAAACAGTGCCGCGATCGTGAAGACGCCCATATTGAAATTGAATTCTCAGTTTGCAATAAACCATCTCTATCTCTCTCTCTCGTCACGCGAGAGAGCGAAAGGGGAAGTATCTCGCCGCTCGCGCTCGAAGCGTCTTCGGGTATTAACTTCGGAAAGCGAGGGAATTTTTGGAGGCGACGAAGTCGGCCGCCTCGACCAAAATTACCCCCAGTTTACCTCCCGTTCGCGGTGACCTCGGAGAACTTGCGAGAGATTTTAGCGCGGGGACAACCGAGCTCGACCGAAGTAAGCCCGAATTTTCACATTATATTTCCCGTCCTTGGCCAACTGTCGCCTACTTTCGGAGAGTGAAGTGGAAGCATTACACTATGATTATGTTGTTTCGAAAGTGATAGTTTCACAAATGGGACAAATTAAATAGAATTATTTATCAGGCCCGTCATTTTGCCATATGCCAGTAGAGATAGGAATATAGCGACCAGATTTTCAAAAAATAAGAAGTTTCCAGAAATAAAAATCAAGGAAATATATTTACATTATTAAATTATAAAAAGTCATAAAAACTTCCAGAAAAAAATTTTGTTTTGTAAAATTTGTAAAGCAAATTGGAGACCCGTCAATTTGACCAATGCCATAATCTCTAGTATTGATAAATATGGGGGTTTTTTTATTACTAAAAATATTGACAAAAAAAATAGTTTGGTCTTAAATTTTTGACCATGTATACTCGGCGTTATTTGGAAATCTAACTTACATTGAAAGTTAGGTTAGCTGCGATACTAATGAACAATTCAATTTAAAAATAACAATTAATTTCTCTCGTTTTTAGCGTATGGTCAACAACCTCAATATTACGGACCTGGAACTTCTCCACCGGCGCCGCAAGCCGTTGCTGCGGCTCAAGATTTTTCAGAATACATGTGGATGGAAAACGAAGAAGAGTTTGACAAACAAGTGAGTCAATTTCCACTATATTAACCCCGTCATAAGAGGGTGCGAAACTATTTAGAGCTTTGAATGCTCTTATTTATTAGTCTAGGAACTTTTGAATGTTATATTTTTAGATATATTATAGTGTATTTTGAACATTTTATATTATAACATTTATAATTAAAAAATTGAGCAGCAATCCTGAATTATTCCACGCGTTCGATTTGAAATTCAAACTATAAATTGTCATAATGCCGAGTAAAATATACATAAAATTTCTGAAGTAACTCCAAAGTCGTGCTGCAGTCAGAGTTAATTTTGTAATTGGGCACTTTTCTATCGGAAGTACTTTTCTAGGTGATGCAGCAACTCGAAGAAGAAGCTCTGATGGAACAATGCTTCGAAGCAATGATGGCTGACGAACTCGAAGAGCAGAACAGAGGGTGAGTTTCTTTCCTCAACTTAACTTGACTTAACCCCGTTGCATTATTAATCATTGTTTATCCCCGTTTAAGGGAAATTAGCTTGGAAGAACAAGTCTCTCAGTCGAAACTCAACCCGTTGGCTGCCGAATTCGTACCGACGTTCGGTACTTCCTCGGCCGCGCCTAGCACGTCAGGTAATACATTTCCGTCTGAACTTTTCGATATGTAGTGTGTCAAAGCTCACCGACGATGACGAATTTTGCAGATAGAGAAGTTCAACCGGCTCGATCTACCCCGTCCTCGAATTACACTAAATCGGTAGAATCCTCACTGAGTGAACTGTCAATTAGTCAAACCTCCGAAGCTACGACGGAAGCTTCCAAATCGCCGACGACGGAACCCACCGAGCCCGAGACATGCGCCTCGCCGGCGGAACCTAAAATACAAGCGCCCGTCGAGGAGGCGATCGTCGTCGTCGTCGCCGCCGCCGCCGCTGCTGCTGCTGCTGCTGCTGCTGCTAATCCGGTCCTCGTTGAATCTAAAACGCCCGTCGACGAAGACCTGAGTAAAAAATCTGTTGAAATTCAGAAGAACAAACAGAACGTCCCTCCGAAGGAGACAAAAGCAACGGCGAAGAGCGAACCGATCTCTACAAAAACAGAAGTAAAACCCGCCAAGACCGAACCGCCGGCGAAAAAAACGCAAGAGAACATAGCGCCTAAATCGAACAAAGGAGGAGCGCCTAAAGGCCGCACTACTAGCGAAAGTAAAAAGGAGCCGGAAGTCAAACCGCCGGTGCTGGTCGTCGAGGCTCCTGCGGTTGTCGAAATTGCGCCGTCTGTCTCTCCCGTCACCGTCGTCGAACCGGAGAAGGTCAGTTGTTTTGAATATAATAATTTTTATTGAACTCTACGGATAAGCGTTATTTTTTAGACTGAATCAAATGTTGTATTTCGGTTTCTTTCTAAACCGAAACTACTAAGTTCATTTCAAGGAAAAAGGGGATTGATCTTACTTTTTAGTTCAGCTGGTACTGAAAAACGAGTCCTCAGGAATAGTATTTTTACCCGCAATATTAAATTGACAATTTTTATTTTCTGTCTTTTTATTTTTTTAACTTCAATGAACGTGTTTTATAATGGGGCAAAAAAAAGAAGTATATGTTTCGTTCTTGCCGATCTCGGTGGCTATAAATACTATAATTTTGTATAGAATTACAAAAGCAATGTTCATCGTTGCATACTCTTAACCGTTTTTGTGCTACAATGCATATTATGTAGCAACGCGCTCAGTGCTGCGTATTTTTCGATTTTAAAAAGTGTTATAAACATTAGGAAAGCACCTGTTGACTCTCTTCACGTCTTTAGAAGACCTCAATGATGTAAATCATTTAGTCGTCTGCTTGATATTTATTTTAAATTTTACTTGCGAACGACATATTATGTATGGTCATAGTGACGGCCCTAGTGTCGCTCAAGAAAACAAAAAAAATCGTTGTTTTAAAGCACGCTATTCAAATTACCATAATTTAATTCGTCTCGCGCGGCACTAGCGACAAAATGATCGCACGGCATTAGAAAGATTAGATTTATCAATGCAAGTCAATATTGCTCCATTTTGATGATGAAAGGAATATAATCATCGGTATTTAGTTTTACCATTTCTTGTTATATTCAAATATATTTACTGTTGAACTTTTTTTTTTGTAAAGACAATAATTATTGCTGTTTTTCTATAAATGAAACTTGCTCCTTTTTGAGATTTATATTAACACTTTACCGACCGGCAGTTTCACTACCAGACTTACGCTAAATACTGACACTTTTTCGCAAATCTTCGCGAATTTTACCTTTTTTATTTAAATTTATGTATCTTTTGATACGGTCAGAATATTTCGTTGAATTTTTTTGTTTCGATCAAATTAATGCAGTAGAAAATTCCCAAATTCATATACCTTATCGAGTATTGCGAGTTCGACGGCGATGTGTCGTTATTTAGCTTTCAAAAAGACCGAATTTAAATAATTTGTTTTGTTTTTGTATAATTTGTTTTAGGTCGTACCTGCGCAAGTACCGACCGCACCGGCCGTGTTCAACTACGCCGCAGCCGCTCGCGCGAACCTTCCACCTAAACCCGCCACCGCCGCCACGGTGCAACCGGTCGCTTCCACGACTCCGCCGCCGGCCGTCCAGCCCGCGAAACAAGACAGCGCGCCCAAAGAGACACCGCCTTCCGCGACCGCGCCGGCCTCCGCTCCCTCGAACGTCTTCAAGCCGCACCCCAAATCCTCCGCCCCCAAGCAGAGCAAAGCGAAAGAAACCAAAGAGCCGGCCGCCGGCAAGCCCGGCGCCAACGCCGCCAGGAGTTACAAAAAGAACGCCAAAAAGTAACCCCGTCTTTGGAACGCTTCAGTGTCTATTCGTGATGTAAAATAATGAAAACATTGTATAAAGTTTGTCGATTGCGCGTGTATGTATCGCTTTTACGTATCGCAATTGTCGCGTTTTTTATGTTCAATTCAACTGTACATGTTTTGCCCTTTAAAATTTATTATTATGAAGTGTAATAGGTTAATCGTACGTTAGGAGACGCGTCCTCCTTTAGAGTTTTGTGCCTGGACGAGCGGCGTCGATTTTTGTAAAACTTAGTCGTTAGGTGCTTTATTTTTTTTACGTACTGAGTATCGAGAAATCTTTCAAAAATATATATACGATAGCAAATATATTTTTATTGTAATAATTGTGGGTGTTTAAGCTTTTTGGGTCGTTTTATAGGTCACACATTTTTATTATTAATCTTTTGATATATATAGTAGAAACTTAAACAAAGTGGAGTTCGGAGTTTTTTTTACTTTTATTATTTTTATTTATTTAAGTAAGTATCTTATTTAGTTTGATCGTAATTACGGTGTTTGAATTGTTTTACTTTCCTTTCTCTCGTATTTATATATATATATGAATTATATAACGTAGCGTATGATTTGTTTTGCACGCACGAGTGTTAGAAAATATCGATTAGCGTATTAAATTGTTAACTATACCTCCCAGAGGAACGTTTACCTATTAACACATTTTACGACGCTAACGTAACTCATACGAGACGAATCGTTTCGCTCGATTAAAAAATCATAGTCATAGTTTTAAAATATATGTAAATGTTTTCTTTTATATATTCACATATACATACATATATATAAATATTTATGTATTTCTTCAAAAAAGCGACTATTACGATTAATTTAAGTATACGTAAAGATCGTTTGTTTATTTATGTATCACTCGCGCGCGAATAATAAGACGTATCAGGGTATAAGTTTTTAAAGTTTAACGTAATATTATTTATGTGCTGTAAATTCCTCGGGATCAGAGGCGGGGGCGATTCGGGACGCGAGGGTGTAAATAGAGCCGCGCTCCCAACCTGTGATCTTGTTACTGTGCGTTGTTATAGAGTTTTAAATTTTGTTACGAACGCTCCGTCTCGTACGTCGACGCAAATCGTAGTGTTTTTATATATTCTACGTGTAGGATCTAGCTTACGCTTTTCATCAAATTATTATTATTAAATATAAACAAATATATATTCGTATGTATTTTCATGGTTATATTATTACGTGTATTAAATAAAAATCGGGACGAAGGTGTCGCCGACCCGATCGATTGTTCTTTTTTCAGATGTACATAATTATTAAGAGCGTTATGATGAAATACACACAAAAAAAAATACAAAATTCTAGGGTCTAAAATGAGATAGTATTTTTGTATCTATTTTAAAATTGTCTATGTGAAGTCGCGAGACGACGCCCCGGTAACGTAGCTAATTATTTTTAGATATTTAAAAAACGTTGACGATTGTTTCGGTCGATTCGCAGTCCGATCGCGATCTGACATCGGATCGCGTTCGACTGTAAAAATATTGTGGATAATAACAAAATAAAACAGCATTTTCCCACTGCACTGCTCGCCTTTCATTACACGTTTAATGTATAAAGAATATGATTCCTATATTTATAAGTTTGACGACCACCAATTTCAATATGTACCAAAACATCGGAAAAAGTTCATTCACGTAAACAGTAAAACTGACTAATTCTTATAGTAAATTCTGACTTAAAATTGTAATTCAAAATGGTTTTATTGAAAAAGTTCGTAGTCGCTGGCTGAGTAAACTTCTTGTTAACTCATTGCACTCGTAATCGTTTTTGTATTAGAACTCGGGGGGGGGGAAATTAAAAATGTTAAATTCTTATTAAAAATTAAATATGTAGAGCATAAATAGTAATAAACTAATACCAAACATGAAGAAATCAGAACAAATAATTGCATTTCTCTAAATAACGTTTTAATTTTTTTAGGTTCTCTCAAGTACCATTGGTTGACAATCAATAATAATAAATTAACACAATAGGGTGTTGATCCATCTTAAAATATTTATGGGACCAAAAAATGTTTAAATCATAAATAAGTAAATATACCCAAATAACAAAGACATGCTGCTCAGTTTTAGATATATCTACCAGCGAACGAAGAAAGCTTACATCGCTTGCATAAATACAAAATTGTACTGTTTTCCCACAAGATATATCTATATTTATATAAACTAATGTTAGGTATATTTTTAAAAACTAAAATACGTCCCATCGAAGGTCAAATGAAACATTGCAGTTAGTGTCACATTATTTTATATATTTCTTAATTAAAAATATACAAAACTTTTAATGAATAGCTGTATGGTACATATTTGTTTGTAATTTTATATATTCGTGCTAATAATGCATATTTTTATGTAAAAATAGACAGACTGATGCACGAAAAAGGGCACTACGTTTATTAATATGTGGGATGATGATTTATTACAAATTAAAGACACATATTATTTTTTATTTTTCTTAAATCTGCAAGTTCTATTGGTGTACCAACTCGTCAGCGTAAAATAATTTAAAATAATCTATAGGTTTGCCGCCCAGGATATTTACCACTTGATGGCAAATATTGGTATTTATAATGCACACTCATTACCAGTTTTATGATGTGGTGCGATTTGTTTGAGGTACCGTTTCTTCGTCACTATTATTTAAATTGCCTATATTCCATCTTTGATTCACGACAACAGGCCTAATTTCGACATCACTTTCTTCACTATCATCATTAGAAGATGGAAAATCAAACATGAAATCCTCCCCATCACAATCACTATATTTAGCCATAGTACTGTTTTATACAATAAAATTTAAAAAAAAATTTCACAATGAAATTTCAAAAAACGAAAAAAAAAAAGTAATTATAACAAAATTATCAATCACTACATAGTCTTACTTAAACACAATTTACGGACACCCGAGACACTGTCGAAAACACAATAGGCAATAAAAACGTCACCGATGCGTGTCTACTGAAGAACGATCGCCAACCAGTGCCCTCGGGAGAAAGCTACGGCACATATGCTCAAAAAACCCCAGCTTGATTCAAGTAAATATGATATTTTTTTGATAAGATATGCTTCTTGAAACTCTTAACTACAACACTGCAAAAACGCCAATCAAATCATGCGCAGGAAATATCCAAAAATCGACGTTATATTTCATTAATTGAAATGGTGCGCCTGACGCACCTTCCAAATAATATAAAGCCAAGCACTGGTGAGTCCCACTCACCTTACGAGCGCAAAGGGTTAATTCTATCCAATCGTAATTATCCGAAGCAATAATGGTGCAATCGATAGAAACATACACTCAATTACAGCTTCTTGAAAAATCTCAATGGAGGATTTTCACCGAGAGGTTCCAAACCCGCCCTTAGTAAAAATTAATATACTATTGGATTGAAGCACACAGTCACAAAAAATACAAGCTGTGTAACATTTGAAAAATATTTGGAACAAATTAAAAATTTTATAGAAATCAGTTTCAATCACAATTATATCGTGAAACATCCGATGCAAAGTTTTTAAGAAGTAAAGAATTAGCAATAGTCATAAATTTCCTATTTCCACAATTTGAACATTGAATTCATATGAATAACTTGAACCATGTACAAAGTTTATACAGAAAAAAACATATTGTAGAATTTTGGGTGGAAAATAAAAATACATATCCTCATTCATACAAAATTCTAATTATTATTTATTTTATATTATTGTATCAATTAATATAGTTTGCTTATAAACAATAGAAAAAATAAAATGTTTTAAAATATGGTAGAAAATTAATTTTTAATACAAATAAAAACATTTAGAAAATAATCACTCGGAACTGAACCGAAAACCGTAAAAACTGGTATTTATTCCGGAACCAAACCAATTTGTATTTTTTTAATTGAACTGGAACGAAAAAAATAATGGTTCAAATATATGATTTTTACCATATGGACATAATAATTTTAATAAAATTGTTTTCAAAAATTATCCTCATAAATATTTTGGCTTAGTTCATTCGCCAATCTGAACCACAATCTTGTTTCGAAAAATGGTAACTTAATAAAAACAATTAACAACAAAAAACTAATATAACCTTTATAAATCTCGTAAAATACTCATTTAAAATAAAAATACATCACATATTTTATAAATTCGTCGAAGTTTGAACAATGTTATTGCATAGTTTGCTATTTCCTAACCGAAAATTTTGGTCCTTTGGATTTTGAACTGAAGGGAGTTTACTGCATTAATTTGTAACGACCATAGGTATTACTTTGGGGATATCGTATTTAGGCAAACTCCAGTTTGAAAAAACAGTCGACATTGACCAAATTTTAATGTCTCAATATGGGTAATCTTAATCCTTCGCTGCTACCACGTTTTTCGAATTTCTACAAAATCATGTATTCATCGGATCACACTACACGATCATATAAAATATTTCACAATTTCGTTTACTTTTTTTACACTTGCTTAAGCTTAAAATATGATATTTTTCGAGTTCACCCCTTTTCAATTACCTAAATGTGTGGGAAACTATTTTTGAATTTTTAATTTCATAAAAAAATATTGGAAATTGAAAAAAGCGTTTAAAGGTTATACACAATCTTGCAGGTTTGGTCGACGAATTTCCTTTTTAAGACTGACGAGATGATATTTCAAAATCAGTAAATTAGTCAAAACAAATTCTAAAAATAGATCTTGTCTAGTCAATTTTACAAGTGATAATAAATAAAACGATAAAATGTTATTGCTGATGAGATTTTATAAATCTACATATTACAAATTTGAATTATAAACAGTACAAAGTAAAAAATTCATACATATATTAATAAGTATATTTTTATTATATTTAAATATCACATCGCGAGCGGACGCTCGCCGGTGACTCACCGCATATGGAAGAACATCAATCTGAAACGGACGATATGGATTTAACGCGGAAGAGGGTTTAGGTAACGCAGCGTCGGAAGCGCACTCACCCGACGACCGTGCCGATAACGAACATCGCAGCGTTGGAAGCTACAAACGAGACCAGAAACTCTCTATCTAGAAAGCGCGCTCTTCTCCTGTGACGAACGTAGCGCTTGAATGTCCTATTTCTAAAAAAATAAAATAAGAATCAGGATCGGTGACGCTTCACGTGTCGCATGAGAAACGTCGTCGGACGTACATCACGGGCGGCGTGTCCGTTTTACCCCGTTCGGCTTCCTATAACAGCATATAAAAGTTTAGCATATAACATGGAAATAATATTATTAGTCAGCGATCGTACTCACGTATCCAGAAGCAGGACTGAGCGACGGACTTTGGAGCGTACTAAAAAAACACGAGAGGTTATTACGATTAGTGATACCGCTTCTGTTGTAACGTAACGAATATTGCACCATCGAAGAGACACTCACTCGGTATACCTGAAAGACGGAACGGACAAACATAGGGAGTCGTACTCCGACTGCGTGTCTTTGGCGTCGTTCCCGCGGTAATTGATGAATATTTCTCCGAGCTCGTCTTCCGCGTTCGACTTGGCGGCCGGGCTGTTCGGAGGACTCTTGGGACTGAAACGACAGTTTCGATTGTGAAATTGAAAAAGCGACTTTTGTCATAATGATGCGAATATCGCACCTATAGGACGAATAGTTATTCTCTTTCTGGGCGTCTCTTAACATTTGCAAGAGCTGATCTATTATGGAATAATCGGGCGTTTCGCATCTGGAACTGAGCTCCGCGTTGGATCTGGCCATAGGAGTGTTCGGCAGGCTCTCGGGACTGAAATATAAATAAATAAGAGGACGCAAAAGATACCGATAGGGATATTTGGGGTAGTACCTGTCGAAGAAGCGCGACGAGGCTAACGACATCCTGTCTGAAGAAAAGTTGGGTTCCGCCCGGGCGTCTTTCAGCATCTGCAAGTACTGCTCGGCTATGGAAATCTTGGGCGAATCGCTCCCGGAGGCGACGCACACCCACGAATCTGAAACAATGGCGTCGTTCGAATTGCGTATTTGTTTACGTCGCTCTTCGGTATTTGTATCAGTTCGCACCGCTCAGCTGCTCGCCGACGGCCGACTCGGCTGCGCCCTCGCGGGAGCCCATGGCCGCTCGAATCGCGAGAAGCCCCAAATCGCAAAACCGAGGCGAACTTCCTGCCTTTTATGTAGGTAAACAGCAGGCTGACCAATCGCATCGACGTCGCGTAGGGACGTTCTTGGTAACCGCTCGCCACCGCGTTACTATTATCACCTGTCAAAGATATATTTTAACTTTTAAATACACCTAAAACTTTAATTCTTATTATAAATTTATTCCTAGTATTTTCAAAAGAACCAATAGTTTTTTTGCTAATTACGATACAAAATCTACAAAAATAAAAATACTAAGCAGAAAATATAAGCTCTAAAGCAAAAAAATGTGTTTTGGCTGGAAATAGTTTGAAATCGTGTTAATTAAAATGGCACATTTTAATTTTGTATTCTAAATAAATAATCTTTTTAATGACGTTTCACAATTTACGTTTTTTATTTTGTAACCCGCATCCGCTTCTACAGAAGCGGCCGTGCTTCACGGCGGCGCAAAGCGAATCGAATCGAACACTCAAATTTATATATACGCTGTCATTCCGCTATAAGCTTAAAGAAAGCTTTGAGAAAGATGGCAAGTTTATGTTTACACACTTACTATTAGCTCAAAAGCACACAATACAGATATACGCTCGATATACTTATCATTACTTCTGTTTATATTTTAAACAAATTTATAGAAATTAAAATCATTACTATATTTTTTATATCGGTCAATCGGAGTAATGATAAGTATATCGTACGTTTATCTGTATCGTGTGCTTAATTGCTAATAGTAAACTAAAACTTGCCATCTCTTTCTCAATATGAATAATGATGAAATTGATAGCTCTCGGACTGACTGTGTTAACGCTAATAGATTACAGTTTGGCCAACGGATAGTGACAAGTGGCAATTACTAATCAGTTTTGGGTTCCGGAACATTTTCGAGAATCACGATCGCGGCCTCTTTTGATGGCCGTTGGAACTAGGACATCCGCACTTGCCGACTCGCCTATAGCTGTGGCCATCCGGCTCCTTAATACGCTGGCATTACATATTGACTTATTTAATGTTAGCTACGAAGATCTGAACCAGTTTGTATAATTTAATTTTAATATTTTATAATTTTTTGTTATGTTTAAGTATTGTTATATTTATGTATATATACGTTTTTTATGTTTTATAAATTTAAAAATTGTTTTCGACCATCGTGGCGCATTGGGGTAACCTGTTAAGCCACGATGGTCTTAATTTAATCTAAAAAAATTTAAAAAATAAAAGTGAACAATGGACGAGACAGCCCGGCCGTTGTTTATCCGTCAAAGTCTACCAAGAGAATGCGCCGCCGTTACGTCAGTGTTAACAGAGTGCCGCCAAGTTTTAGCTATAATAAAATAAGTATAATATATACATAAACCGGGCCCCACAATAGTGTAGGGAGCCTATTTATATATGTATTTATTTATTTAGGTTTTATTATGGCCAAAACTTGGCGGCCCTCTGATAACACTGGCGTGACGGACACACTCTTCTCTTGGCAACTTGGCGGACTTTTATGCCGGTGCGGGCCCCGCGCACCATCCACTCACTCATTTACATTAATAACATGTAACTTCAAATCTAAAATAAAATACTACTGCAGCGGCTCAATTTGCTTCTAATTGCCACCCGTCACCTCCCGTCGCCAAAATAGTATTTCAATAAATGATTTTTCAAGGCAAATTCAAGTCACTCGTGTCTAAATGGCGGCGCAATTTTGAATTCACGTCAAAAAGCATAAAATCGTGCCGTCGTAGTGGAAACAATCGGTTATCTAGCGTTCATATTAAGACTTTTATACTGAAAATCGAATGAAGCACATCTAAACCAAATTTTGACCAATAGGAGAGCGAAAAAAACCATTATGCCTTCACAAAAGTAAAAATTTCAATAAGTGATATGATATCACTGAAATGACATAATTAAAAAATTATATTTTGGGATATGGGGGCCGATTTAGATTTGTTATGGCCAAAACTGGTTGGCACTTGAGTAGCACTGGCGTGAAAAATATCTCTCTACACTAGCAATCTTCTAGCGATCCGGACGTGCGCCATGGTGTGCGCGCCCCGTACCTTTAAAAATGTAAACAAGTATAATTCAATAAAATACTACTGCAGCGGCTAAATCGGTGTATGATTGCCACCCGTCACCATCACCGCCACATTCGAGAATGTTTTTTTATATTTTCTTTGAGGAACCCGAGAATTTCTGATTTGGAATCATTTCAGCTTTATCCAGTGAAGAGCAAAAGTTAGCCACTCAGCTGATGCTCCCCCTCTCCCTCCAAATGACGTCTTTATGCGATTGTGCATATAATAGTTGTTGTCCTATCAAATACCCAGTTTCATACAGAATCGCAAAAATTAAAAAAAACATACAATAGAAGAAAAGCTTGTTTTGCTTTTATTACCGTTGGTAAACATAAAAATTAAAATGAATAATAATGGCGGTTAAAAAAATATTATTGGAATATGCTTATTAAGCAATTAAAAACTGCTAACATCGCTACAAATCAAACCAAAGATGATGCTGATGTCCTCATCATCGAAATAACCATTGCAGAATCTGAACAAAAGACCGCCGTCATCATTGGAGAAGATATTGATCTGCTAGCTACTTCAATAGGACAAACATAACTACATCAGCAAGTAAGTTTCAAATGAAATGTGGAGATACGCATGTATTTGTCTAAAAGCTTCGACAAATATCCTCGTTTTAAAGAACATATCTTATGTTTCTACGCCTTCAAGTGGATGCGACACATCTGTGGTGCTTAAGAAAGGAAAACTGCAAATTATAAAAATGTTCGAGAAGCACCCCGATTTGTACAAATCAGCTGAATTATTTCAAGTGGAAAACTACCCTCTAAATATATTATTTGAAAATGGAATACATGTTCTTTTTGCAGTGTATAATGCTCCAAAATCAGAACATACAAGACTCAACAGACCGATGCAATCATCTCTTCCGCCTGTGAAGCACCTCGTCAGCATATCACTACTTCCAGATCCAAACTTGGTTAGGAAAGGACTTACGACCTGAGAAATGGGAGTGGGTTTTACAGAACGAGATCCCGGAGCCGACATTACTGTCGACAGCACCAGACGAATTATTGAATAGAATCTTTTGCAATTACAAGAAAGGTTTTTGTGCGAACTGTAGTTGTAGGAAAGTATGATTAAAACGCTCTAAAGTTTGTGGCCAGCGTCAAGAACAAGCATGCCTCATCGATATCAAATAATTTTAATGGAGAAAGTGAATTTTAATAAATATTTTTGTGACAAAAGTGATCCATAGCATAGGATTTATGTGGGTGGCAGATCTGTTTATTAATTTTGATTGTTGTGATAATAAATATACACTAACATGTAAATTAACATTAAAAAAATATTTATGAATGAAACTCTAGAAGTTTTTTGAATAAGAATAGGCGAATATCAAGAATAGGCTGAATTAAGTGAAATGGCCATTAAAAAAATATTACCATTTTAAACAACTTATCTTTGTGAACAAACGTTTTCTAAAACGGTAGTAATAAAAACAAAAAATAGAAATCGTATTCTATTAGAAACACTTCTTCGAATTGCAACATATAAAATTACACCTAGAATCGACAAATTAGTTAGCGATGATCAAAGTAAGTCTGCGTTGGAAGAATGAAGATGAATGTGAAATGAAAGAATGAATATTTTTTTGTTAAAAAAATAATATGCTTACTTCCAATCTAAACCTTGGGTTTATTTGATCTGTAAAAAAATATTTATTTTCAGGTTTGTACAAAATTCAATATCACATAGAAATAATATTTATATTTGAAGATTATAATTATATACCAAGATGTTAAGATTAAATTATGTGATTTTTATTTCTGTATGTGTGTATATTATGTATTCGCTATCGAACTAAATAAATAAATATATTTTTTTGAAAGAGATGAATATTTTAATAATTATAAAAATGTTTTTAAATCTACATTTGTCTAATGGGCCAAAAAAATATTACTGAGCTTAGGTGAGCCAAACGAATAAAAAAAATAAAACACAGAACTTATTAAAAAAAATTTATTAACTTATAATTAATGTAACACTTGTTTTTGTATATTGCTTGATATCTTTTTCACATCAACTGGTAATTTAGCCAACGCGCATCGCAGTTGATTGGTCGTGTTTTCATCGAGCAGCCTGCTACTAACAGTTTGTTTTTACTATATTTAATTTTGAAAAGAAAGAGTTGATTGTAATTCTATTAGTTCCATTTGTAAATTTGGAGGCGCTGATTCCACCTCTACGTTAAATGGAGTTAAGAATATTTTGAACATTTCTTCATACTTTTGAATATATGAAAATCTGGTATCGAATTCTTTAATTAATTTTATGATTTCAATAGAATATTTAAAAAATCATCACTATTAGTCATTTAATAATGGGAAATGAATTGAATTATTTGACCGTAATTGATTTTGATAAAGCTTGAGTTTTGTTACGAAGAATTTTATATCTTGATAACATTCTGTAATCAGCTTATTTTCACCTCGTAACTACTGATTTAATTTCATTGTTATATACGTTAGAAAACATAAATCTAGAAGCCATTGATTATCGTAAAAAACTCACATATATTATTGCTATCTCTGTTCATAAAAATTAGAATTTCTTCTCTCAATTTTTAAAATCTTAATAAGCAGTTTCCACGACATTGCTACGACAAAAAATGAGATCGCTGTATTTAGATTCGAATTCGGTAAGATATTCTTGAAACTGACGATGCTTCGATGAATTGTTTTTAATACAATTAATTACCTTGACAAAAACTGAAATCACATGGTACGTATTCAATACTTGTACACGTAGGTTCTCGAGGTGCAGAAAATAATGCCAAATGAACATTTCAAAATCATTTGTACTTTTTCCCGAAGCTTTTGTGTTCGAGAATTAAATTGATAGCACCAACATTTTTTCCATCCATTGAAGGGGACCCAACTGTCGCGATGCCTATGAGATTTTTCAAATCAATCCGACGGATTTGTGCACAATTTATACATCCTTAACACTAGGTTTACGGGAACTTTTTGATACCTATTATAACAGAAACCCGTCAAAATGACGATAAACAAAATCATATAAAATCGCTATAAAAATATTTAATTGTTCAATTGAAATTGTCCAATACTTTTTTAGTACACGACACGCTTCTGTTTCCGTGCACCCTTTGATGTGTTCTAAGATGCGTGAATCAATTATTAGTCCAAAAGCACTTCGCACATGACCCGACATCACATTTCTTTCGGAATATCCAGTACAGGCACAGTAACAAAGTTTGGTAACCACTGCCCCAATTTAGCGCAATTTCGTATAATGTTCGACTCGCGTATTGTTTATGCGGGACTTATTGGAAAAACCGCTATATATAAATATTGCAGTTCATTCGCAGCGATGAGTAAATGAGACATTTTTCGTTACAAGCAAACGAGAGTTAATCTACGATCTTTTTTAAATTTTCTCCTTTGGTAAAAAGAACGTTCGCGTTATGCAATTAAAAAAACGCACTCTTATAATATATCTTTATTTAACATTAAAATAATTATAATACTTTATAATAGCTATAAAAATATGAAGGTTTATTTCTTAATCGACCGGCTAATAAATTTCTAGCGAATTCCCATCGCTGATTGCGAGTTAAAAAACTACATACAAGTTTATACTAAACAAAAATTTAAAAAAAACATTCGTATTATTTAATTTCATAATACGCAACGATAGAATCGTAACATACTCGATAGAAAAACAGCAGCTATATAAAACTCTATAATTCTCTCTCGATATGGCGCATGCGCGATTGCGAAGCGCATCGAACGTAAGCTGCGCCGCGAACGATCGAATATTTACATAAACTTACGAACGAACTAGCGTCGGTTGTACTGTTAGGTTCCGTTTCACAGTATCTATGGTAAAATTGAAAACTAAACGTACGCCCGCACGTCGCTTCGTCCTCGCGGTGTAACAATTTATAAATTCTCATATCTACGACGCGCGGCGACGTCTACGCTCGAACGGATGCCTCGAGACGTTCGTTTTATTCGATCGGATCGATTTACGGACAATTTGTTTTCTATAGCTTTTTACGGGTGTCATTCTGCCATTTCGACGTCTGTCGTTACGACGCCGTCGAAGTTGAACGCGTCGCCGACGAGCGCTTCGTCCACGTCCATCCGGTGAGCCTCCGAACTGTCGACGTTGTCGGTTTCTGCGTCGTTTTGCAAATTTTTATCGCAAGAGAAATCAGAATTGGACACGAAGTTGTCGCAGATGTCGGCGATGATGTCGTCCGTTTCGCTCTCGGAGGGCGGAACGTTGGAGTCCGAGGGGATCCGATCGGGCTCCTCGGACGGATTCGAAACCTTAGTCTCTTCGACGTCTTCCGCCTGCGGTCGGTCCTCGCCGAACTCGGTCTTGTCCGGAGAGTCGATGATGTTGCAGTCGTCCCCGCTGTCGGACACGAGGTCTAACACTTCGCGTTCGGGCTTTTCGTCGTTGGACCCCCGATCCTCGAGCGGATCGACGAGCGTTTCGGATTTTTCCGCGTCGATCTCTTCGGTCACGTTAGAAGAGCCGTTCTTTTCCGGCGAGGATCTAGATTCGGTTCCGATGTCGCCGACGAGGGAATCGTCGTTGAGCTCCAATATCGGTCCTCGAACCGCTTCGCCGGTTGTTTTGTTAATATCCTCGTCATCGTAACGGAGTTCTAGGCTCTCCGGCTCGGTCGCTCTTCTATCGCCGGACTCTTCGTCGTCGTCGTCGTCGTAATTCAATCCGATATTCTCTAACGCGCTCGTCGCTTTGGGAGAGTTTCGTTTTTCAAAATCTAAATTTAAATTGTCGGGCAAATTTTCCGAATTATCATTATTTCGCTTATCGAAAACGAATTCTACGTCTTCGGCTACGTCAGTGCATCGTTTTTCAAAATTACATTCTACGTCATTAGCCACGCTCTCGGTTTTATCAGTGTTCCGTTTTTCAAAATTAAATTCTACGTCGTTACCTGCCCTTTCTATTTTATCAGTGTCCTGTTTTTTAAAATTAAATTCTATGTCGTTTGTCGCGTTTTCTACTTTATCGATGTCTCGTTTTTCAAAATTAAATCCTACGTCGTTCGTCACGTCTGTCGTTCTGTCGAAATTTAATCGAACGGCGTCGGACGCTTTGCCGATATTTTCTTTAACATAATTAAATTCTACTTCGTCTTCCAATTTGCTTATTATCTTGTCAGTTTCCTCTCCGTCGTAATTAAAATCGAGACGGTCCAATTTTTTTATAGTTTTGTCAATTTCGTTAAGTTCCGCTTCGTCGGTTATGTCCTTTTCGGGATTAAAGTCTATATTGCACAAACTGTTTTCCATCTTATCGGATACGTTCGAACTGACCGTTTCTGCGGTATCTTCAGTTTTCGATATAGTATCTTCCGATATGCAATTTTGCTCTACCGTCGGCGGTGTAATATTTTCGTCCGACGGAGGGCTTTCTTCGGCGACCGCGTTATTCTCTTCGCGGGGACGTTCATTTTCACAAATTGTCGGATCCGCTCGGACTCGGTCGAGTTCCGGCGCGTCATCCTCGGTTTTTTCGGTCTCCGGCCTTCTTTCTTCAGGCTTGGACGTCGAATCCAAAACACTTTCACTAATTAAACTATCAAAGTCCACGCGATCGGCGCAATCGTTGCCTTGCACCGACGTGATTATCAGATTGGCGACCGCTTCCTTCGCCCCGCCGTCAACGTTTTCCTGTTTCGTCGTCGCTTTCTTCGTTTTCTGTTTCTTTCTGAACGGCCTGTTGGAGAATATGCTCCGGAGAGAGATAAACGACAGGCTCTCCACTTGGGTGTCGCTCCTTCTGGCGAAGGGGTTGACGACCAGGTTGGGGTGAGCCGAGTCCGAATCGGATCCGGAGTCGTTGTTTTGGAAATCGGCATCGCCGTATTCGAGATACTCCTCTTTGATCTCCTGCTTAACCTCGGCGCCGAGGGGATTCTCCTGTTCTCTGAAAGCGGAAAGAGAGAAGTGAGAAAAAAAGCGTAATAAAAAAGGCACAATAGGAACTAACCCGTCGTCGGCGGGTTCCGATTTGACGATGACGTTCGCCGAAGAGTCGAAGGCGTCTTCGCTGTCGATCGGTTCCTTCTTTATGTGCTGCAGGAGGTTGTCGCACTTGGAAACGGTCACGTGGACGAGCTTCAGCGATTTTAAATGCGGATTGTTGGGGTTGACCTCGGGCGAGCTCTGCACGGAGACCGTGCAAATCTTTTCGTGTCTGCGGAGCTGAATGCGCTTGGAGAAGTGTCTCTTGCATTTGGAACAGTTTCCGACTGAAACGCGACGGAAGATACAGAGAGACGAATCGAAGCGAGACCGAGGGGGAAACTTACCCGAAGCCGCCGGCGCGCATCGATGCGCGCTTTTCAAATTTTCTGTGGCGAAATTCTTGTGACATCCGTCGCACACCGGATCGGGGACGATCTCTTCCGGGATGCACTGCCTCAGCGCAAAATGCCTGAAACGGGACGCGAGATTAGTCTTTCTTCGTTGGTATGGGATTTGATGACATTGGACTCACTTGTTATAGCTCTGGAGGAGTTTGAACTCGGCCGAGCATCGCCAGCAGCTGTAGAACACCGACGACGTCTTGTGCCATTTGTGATGATCGTCAGCCAGACGGACCGAGGCGAACCACTCGCGACACGGAGCGCATCCCATCCGGTCGCTAAATATCGCAGGCGAGTGCATCTGACCGAGATGCTGGCTGAAAAAGAAATTTGCAAATGGGCGTTCACTCACGTCGGATCGGCGTCGTCGAAACGTCGAAACTCACGTTAGCAACTTCTGCTTGGTGAATCCGGTCTTACACACGATGCAGTTGTACGGAGTGGCGATCTTCTTGGGCGGCGGAGGCGGAAGAGGCGGCAGCGCCGGCGCTTTGGCTCTCCTGGTCTCCGCTCTGGCTTTGACGGCGACGGTTTCGACCTTTTTGACGACAGACGAGGAAAACCTCGGCCGCTTTTCGAGAAGAGGCTGAGGAGAGACACACGACCGTTCCCGCTTTCTGGTGCCCATGCGCTCGGCTAGCAGAGACAACGGCTCCTTAGTGTGTCTGAGAGAGCGTTTGGCGTCCTGCGGGGAAGGGGAAGAGGGAGCGGGAGCAGGAAGGGGCGGCGGCTTCGAGGGGACTTGGTCTTGAAAAGACTGAAAGAATTAGAGAAAGGGTTAGAGAAAAGAGAAAGAGTAAAGGAAAAAGAAAAACGAAACGCGTACCACTCGGGGGGCGTCCGCCTTCCTGCGCCCGCGCTTGAGAGCCGGCTTCGTCCTGGCCCTGGCCGGCTCGTCCGACTCCTTGGAGACGTAGATGACGGGGCCCGATACGCCCAGGATGCAGTCCTCGGAGAGCTCCTGGGTGAGCGTCTGCGGCGGCAGTCCGAGCGAGGTGCGCACCTTGCTGTTGGTGGCGCGGCACATCTCGCGGAACTCGAAGAAGTCGTTCACCTTGTCGACGCACAGCTCGCAGATGAGCGGCGGCATCTTGTCGTTGGGCCGCACGTCGATGGAGCAGCAGTCGCGGATCTTGTGCCGCAGCTCGGGCTCGGCCAGGTGCTGCGGCGGCGACGCCTGCACGATCGGCATTTTGTAGCCGCCGCCGCTGCCGCACAGCCGACAAGCCTTGAACACCTCCAGGTACGAGTGGCGCCGCCCGAAGCGCTCCATCTCGCCGACGCCGACGCCGACGCCGGTCCTCCGGCCGGTCATGGCCGACGCGCGGTCGCTGCGGACTCGACGCTGCGTCGCGCGGGCGCATGCGCAGGCCGCCTATTGCGTCGGTCGACTATCAAATAAATTTTCAAAATATTATTTTAATGGCAACGCTAAATATACGTTTCGCCAACTGTTATTCGCTAAAAAATTCGCAAAAATTAATAAACGGTTTATTTTATTCTAAGTTTTTATTTATATGTGCAATACATCTCAAAACGACTACGACATGGGACTAATAACGAATAACAAATTGATATTTTGCTTTTTACCGTATATGTATGTATATCCAATATCTTGCAACGAATGGATGTATAGTTTTTTAATATTACCAAAATTTGACGGCACGTTCTTTCGGTCTCTTCTTCGAATAAAGGTTGGCTCACACTATCTGAGATAAATCAGACACTTTTATATTTTTACATTATTTTATATTTATGATAATGTAAGTGTAAAATACACATATTTATGACTCGATTACCATAATTATGAATATGTACATTTAAATCAGTTGATTATTTAGATATGGAATTATATTTTTTTTGTCTACAAGTAAAGTAAAATCGCGCGGCTACACTATACAAACTTTCGCTCAGTCGTACCGAAATGGTCATGGAGGAATAGCCGTTAATGACGATAATTGCACCATGTGTCCTTAAATTTTAAAGTTTTGTTTTAATAATTATACACCTTTGGCGACGAGTGGGATCTTATTATTTAAACTCGCGTTAATTACTCTAAGCAAAAGTGGTTATTTATCAATAAGGATAAGCTAGACCAGGGGCTCCCAACCCCGTGCACGCGAGCGCCATGGCGCCCGCGGACCGATTTGTGTGCGCCCTCCACTATTCGACCGCAATAGAATTTTTTTCACAAACACTAATTAAAATTTTTAATTATTTTTAATTATTTGTTAAGCCTCTACTAAGCTCTCTCAAAGTTGTCCGAACCGAAGCTACAGCTGAAATCGGCCGAGATCGCCGACTTTTTTCCGATTATAGCTCCTATAAGTGGCAAAAAAGGAATCTTTGACGAGTCAGGTGGTGCCTGCCGCCCTACCGATATTGTAAAACGCGCTCTAGGATACAAAAAGGTTGGGAGCCCCTGAGCTAGACAATAGTATAGTCACACAAAGTTTCGCGTGTAGGCAAATCTCTATTTAGGTTTTTCTAAACTTTACACGTTCGTTTTAACGGCTTTTATGAGCGAAAAATCCTAAGCTTTAAGATTTATCTTTGTGCCAAGTATATGCAAAATATGAAAGCTTCAATTTCAATCTTTTAAGTGCTGCTGCACTATCGGATATGTTAAGACTTATGCTTTTTTGCAAAGTGATTTCATATATTTTTTTAATTTTATTAAAAAAATCTTTATGATCGTTTTTTCGTGTTGTATTAACAAATAATTTTCTCGTTGCATATTTTCTGTGAATTGCCTACTCTTTTTCAAATTATAAGATATATTATTTTCATATTTATAGGTAATTTTAACAGTTAATAGGTAATTTCTTAAGAGGGGGTGAGTATTTTGTCTATCATTACTCTTGTCTTAAAAAGCAACTAAAAATTAAAGGTGCTTAAAATTTATCTTTTTATCTTTACAATATATTTGTTGTGTGTAGGGATACGCGTGCTGGTTAGTTCTTAGGTTTGAATCCAAAGACACGTGTGCTTGTATAAAAGCTTTATTGAGCTCGGCGTGGTCCAATCGCTTCGTAACGACGATCGGAGCCGACTGTTGTCAAATTCGGGGGCATTCCCGAACGCTGTATGACGGCGTTCGCGAACGCACACAATAGGCAAAACGGGCGTCAACAATATGTTGTATTAGTATATGATATTTTTTACAAATTGACTTGAAATACAAAAATTATGAAATTTTTTCGTTAATTTTTGAGGATGTACGAGATTAAACAATATTAATAGATAGTAGTCGCGTAATAGCAATAAGTAGCGACAACAAACGTTATCGATCCAACCGATAATATTTTTCTATTTCGCTCCCTAGTCGAGACATTCTCGGAAACGCCGGTCAATGGTCGTCGTGCGACTGCGGGCCAAGTTCGTTTGCCGCTCGTCAAAGGCTCACTGCGCGGAATGCTCTTTCTGCATTCCTGCGTCGAATCCTACGCTCGACTCTCGTTTTTCTACCGTAAGCGTCAGACCGTCGTTACGTCGTTTCGCGGCCTTTGAGTCCGCGGAATCTCGATCTACGCAGTCGCTGTCAGATCGAAGCGTTTTCAAACATGACGGGAGTTCGTTAGCGCGGAATGTTTATGACAGATTCCGACCTGTTCCTTTTAACCCCTCGCCCGTCGACCCGTCGACCCGACGATCCGGCGAGTGCGCGCTTCCCCGATCCCGAGCTCGAACCTGACTTACATAAATCGAAATCATAAGAAACATAACCTAAAATCTTATTATGTATTTTTAGATGTTTACTATCAACCAACATATTTGTTCAAAATTGTAAATGACATAAATAGTTTTTTAACCCAGTAAAGACGAAAGGTACGAGTTCTCAAGTGAAATAACTAACCATCTTGATTGATCTTAATGTAAACGTATTTACTATATTTTTACATTGCAGTTGCAAATTTAAACAATTCAAATGTACGATAATATCTGAAATTGCTTTTTTGAGATTCCAAAAATAATACATACATGTAATTTTCTTTATTTATTTCCTTTATATTGCATCTTAATCATATTAAAACTAAACAAATTGAACCATAATTAAAAAACGAATTATTAAATCGAATTTAAATTTCAGGATCACCCATGAAAATTTAAGTCTACTCGTTCAAGTATCACATTGACTGCTAGGAAATGTTCGGTTCGCCGAAGCCCGCCTTCGGGCAGACCGCCGGGACCTTCGGTAAGAACGCTTTCAAATCTCGTTTACCGATTGCCTCGTGACCCTCCATAACCTCCATGACCGTATTTCTAAGGCGGCTTCAATCCGACGAATGCGGCTTCGCCTTTCGGCCAAAACGCGTTCGGCAAACCCGCCACCGCTGGATTCGGCACCGCTGCGCCTTCGTTCGGCGCGCCGACGACCGGCTCCGCGCTGTTCGGCTCCCCAGCTCCCGCGACCGGAGGCATCTTCGGACAACCCGCGAACCAGTCCGGCTTCGGTACGTATCTCGTCCAATATGCGACTATTTTAAGGTTACAAACCTCACTGTTATCTCGCTGACGGATAGGATTCACACAAAACACCTCCGGCGGCGGACTATTCGGTGCGAACCAGTCGAGCAATTCGCTGTTCGGTCAGACGACTCCGGCCACTCAGACGTTCGGCGCTAAACCGGCAGGTAAATATTTAATAAATTAATCACAGTTAAGCAAATTGTTATCTTCGAATACTTGCAATATTTGCATGATTAAGTTCTCTCAATCAAAAATCGCAACTCAAGCTCGTAACAAAGATCTATAGATATCGAGTGACAAAATGTTTAGCGATGAGAGTCGACCCAATTTACGATTTCCCTCCAACAAATATAAACAATATTATCGTCGATGTATATAACTACGATTCGTCACTTTCGAACACAAAGGTTTCGGCGGTTTTGGAGCGACGTCCACCGGACCAGTGGGCGGTCTCTTCGGGGCCAACAATCAAATAGGAACCGGACTGTTCGGGCAATCGGCTGCTCCCGCCCCGCAGAACGCAGGACTTTTCGGATCCCCCGCAGGTACGGTTCGTCGAAACGCGAGTGGGTATTCACGACGGTGCTGATATTTTCGATTTTATCAGGAGGCTTCGGATCGACGGGTCAGACCGGGACCTATGTGAAGTTCGCGCCCGTCAGCGGAACCGACGTCATAGTCAAAAACGGCCAAGGACAGAGTATCAACACTCAACACCACTGTATCACTTGCATGAAAGTATGGATTTATTTTTATCAGGTGAAATACAGACGAGATTTTAACGGCCGTTTTTTATTTTTCAGGAATATGAAAATAAATCATTAGAAGAACTCCGATACGAAGATTATCTAGCGAATCGCAAGGGACCCGGTCAGACTTCCATGTTCGGATCCAACGCCGGAAACGTCGGAGGCGCCTTCGGACAACCGAGCACCTCCGGAACCCTCTTCGGTCAGACGACACAAGACAAACCCGGCGGAATCTTCGGTCAACCTGCGCCTTGTTAGTATTGTTCGCTTTATTCGATTTTTATTTATATTAAATTTTTAACTTTACTTTTTAAAATATACATATGTTATTATTAAAAGCAAATATCAGGGGCTTATTCATAACTTATTGCGAAATTTAAAGATAACGTAAATGGAATATTATAACTTTTACATTTTTCAAATTTAGATAAGAAGATAAATGTTTCTATTATGCAAGAACAAATATAATCACAATCATGAAAGATTAACACAATACATTATGTCGATTACTAGAGTAATTCAACATATACATTGAATTATCTTATCTTTTTGGCAAAAATCTTTTCTTGCAGTTGCAACAATCTCATGTTTACATTATCTTATACGGTGATAACGGTGAACACCTTATGAATCTTTTCCCAAAGAAAAAATCTAAATATTTACCTTACACAAATGCACAAACAATTCATTTTATGGAACAAAGTATTTATTTAAATGCAAATATCTCTTAAAATAATTCCCTGTTTAATTACACCCTATTGTAATTACGCCATCTATTGGCGATGCGATGAATATTTGCTATGTAAATATTGTTGTATTTATAATTTTACAATAAGATTATTTTTATTGTCGCGTTGCACTTGAATGTCATCGCAACCTAGCTCGACTCAGAGTCGATCGCCTCGAAAAAAAGCTGGAAAATATTAATCTGCGGTGATTGTAATCAAAATAATTTAACTTGTACCAGTCGTTAAAAAAATATATAATATTTACTCAAATCTAATTTTGTGCACGATGCTCTGTGGAGTAATAGCATCTATTTACATACAAACATAGCCCATTATTGCATATACGTAACATATGTAACTTCCGACCTTTTAGTTCTAAACGCAAGATTTATTTACATCATAAAAAGAATTGATTTCGTCGACTGAATATAATTATTCGAATTTATATAATTACAGCGGCTTTCGGTCAATCGTCAATGTTCGGAAAGCCAGCTACGACGGGGTTCGGAGCTCAACCCGCCGCCAGTGAGTATAGATCGAATTATAAATTCCGAGCGAGATGATAACCATAGATCTGTTTAGGTAATACGTTCGCTTTCGGCAGCAACACTACGAATCAAACTCCGATGTTCGGGGCCGCCAAACCGTTCGGTAACACGGCGGCTCCGGTGTTCTCGACTCCCACTCAAGGCAACACCTTCAGGCCTGCTCAACAGCCGACCTTTTCGTCGTTCGGCACTATGCAGCAGGTAGCGAACGTTACGACGTACGAAAACTAAAAGAAATTACAACCTAATCGGCCGTTTCATTAGCAGCCCGGTAGCATATTCGGCGCTAAACCTCCCGAAAACAACACATTCGGCATGCCGCAAACTTCCACGGCCGGATCGTTCGGCTTCGGACAAGCGCCGGCTCAAAACACGGGAGACATCTTCGGAGCGAAACCCGCTACCGCCTTCGGAGCGGCCGCGCCGGGTAAATTTGTGAATAAAAAAATCATCAATGCTGTTTCGATGTATGTAATTTAATTATTTTTTCTTAGTTTTCGGCAGCACCGCGCCGTTTGGAGGGACCGCCAACCCCGGAGGCACCGCGGGAAGTCTGTTTCCGTCTTTCGGGGCCAAGCCCGCCGAAACCGGAGTCCCCACGTTTGGTAATTTCAACGCTACCTCTAACGCGAACCCCGGTTTAGGTCGGACTCTCGATTACTTCCGCGCGTCTCCGATCTTACGTCTTTTAAAGATACGTTTTTAATTTAAGGCGGTGGAATAAATCTGAGCGGCAGCATGTTCGGCGCCAAACCGCAAGGAACCGGCCTGTTCGGAGCTCCGACGGGAACTGGGGGCGCGGGTCTTTTCGGAAACGCCGGTAACCCCCAATTGGTTTCCAATTTGGGAGCTCTAGGAGGTAATTCGATTCGAAACTAGTTTTCTCGTTTCCTTTCTGTCAATATCCATCCTTCGACTGTAGATAATTGTCAAATAATTATCTCAATACCTACCTAATATCCAGGATCTTTGGCGATATAAATAAATAATGCTTTTTATTAAACCTTCTTTTTGTGCCAAGCAGGCTCGACTTTAGGAGGCGGCTTAGGAGGAACGTTTGGAGCCGGCGGTCTCGGGACGGGGAACGCTTGGGGAGGACTCAACATGAATTCGAACTTAAACTTGGGTGGCGGAACTTTGGGAGCGAACACGCATCCCGGTGCTCTAGGGTTGGCGTCTGCGGTTTATATATATATAAATATTTTTCAAAGTGGTATTCAACGATTTTATCATTTTCAGTGGTGTCGGCGGCGCAGTCGCGGGAGCCGGAGTGCACGATCGCCTCATTACCTTAACCCGCGCTTATCCGTATGGCTATTCGGCGTTGCTTAAAGACATTTCTCCCAATTCAGGTAATTTTAAATACGTTTATTTCGACACTGATTCACGATTGACAGTATATAATATTTTTTTTAGATAAAGTGGACGATTCCTTAAAACCGACGAATCCGGCGGCTCAGAGAGCAGTACTGGAGAGCGATAAGTATCGCGTCAGCACGGGAAACACCAGGCTTCGAGTGAAACCTCTGCACGCCATGTCTAAGAAATCACTATTCGACGGATTGGAAGAGGACGATCCGTCCATTCAAAAATTAATCCTGAAGCCGAACGTCAAACGTCTCGTTCTGCGACCCAAACCCGCCAACGTCGACAGCTCCTCGAGTCCTGAGCGAGTCCAGAACGATGCAGCCGATCGGAACGCGGGCGACGTTTTGGCGTCCGTCGACCCTCCGATCGGCAGTCCGCAAAATCCGGCCGAACGCGACGATTCCGTTGACGCGCAAAGCCTATCCTCTACTAATATACAGAAAAGAATCGGGTTGACCAGTCCGCGCGGAAGTATTTTGAAAAACTCTTCGAATACGCCCGACGTCGGCACTGATAATAGCAACTCGGAAGACGCATCCGAGAACAGAAGATCTAGTTGGTAATGAGAATTTCTTTTTTAAACTATTTCTACTCTAAGAAAGTTCGATAACATTATTCGATTTTAGGTTAGCGACGAAGCAATTCCGTCCGCGACCGTCCGATTCTGACGAAAGCGCTCCTCTCGACAACACCGTCGAACAATTCTTAAATGCGCGGAACCCTCAGCAAGAGAACGCCCAGCACGAGAACGAACGACGATCCGCCGCCAATCCTAGACTCTATCCGGATCTGTCAGTTTATTATGAATTCGCCAATCCGACGAACCGAGGCGACCCTAGAGGCTTGCTCGACATCGAAGATAAAGAAAACATTGAGAATCCAGCGTCGAACGACGGAGAAGAATCGCCGACCGAAAGCCAGTCGTCTGCGCCTCATCCGACGGGAATCAAACTGACGAGATCCGGCTATTATACCATACCCTCGATGGACGCTCTCAAAGAATACGTCAAGCCCGATGGAAAGTGCATAGTTCCTCAGTTTACGATCGGAAGAAGAGGCTACGGAAACGTGTTTTTCGACTGTGAGATGGACGTCGCCGATCTCGATATCGATCAATTAGGTACGAAATAATCAAATCGGAGGCCTTCTCGAATGCGTGCGCCCGTCAATAATACCATTTTGTATTGCAGTTCATATTTTAAACAAGGAGATCATCATATACCCGAACGACGCCATCAAACCTCCGATCGGCGAGGGACTCAACAGACCGGCTCAAGTCACGTTAGACTACGTCCATCCGATCGATAAGACCTTAAAAACGCCCATCGTTCAGCCGGAAAAGTGAGTTTTAAGTAAATTTATTCGCACTAAAAATATCACAAATTGACAAATAAAACAAAATTTCATTCGACAGATTAGCAAAAATGGATTACGAGGGTAAGCTTAGAAGGGTCTGTCACAAGCACGGAACCCGCTTCATCGAATATCGTCCGCAAACGGGAAGCTGGGTTTTCAAGGTGCTTAAGGCGCATCTGTAATAATATATTCTGAACGAAACTGTTTTGATATTTTATTATTATTTCAGGTACCGCACTTTTCTAAATACGGCTTGACTAATTCGGACGAAGAAGATGAAGGTCAGGCCGATCCTCAACGAAAGCCTCCTTCGCAGCAGCCGTTGAAACTGCCGCCTCAACCAACTCAGCGAGGACTAGGAGGCTTTTTAATAGGTAAAATTAGCTTTAAATATAAACGAGTCGTCAAATTTTTACTCCTTTTTTTTGGTCGTCTACAGGAAACTTTCCGACTGAGATTCAATCCGGCATCAATCCGCTGATCGAACATAACAATCAAACCATGGACAGTGTAGCCGTCGATACCCCCTTCATCTCAAGATTGAACGGAGTCACTAAAGGTAAGTTAAACGGCGTTTAAAATTGTTTTTCTATTTTTATACATAAATTATCTTTTCAGGATTAGCTATGGACACGTCCGAAGAGAATAGCATGGATTCTGCCGCTCTCTATCCGGAAGCTGGTCACGCATCTTTTTATGGATCCAAAGGTATTTTCTAATCCTCACGTTTGAGCATAAAGTCAAAAATAAATTGTAATTTTTATATTAAAATTAATATATATAATAAAAATATTTATAAAAAAAAAAAAACACCATGAAACGATATTTTCTACTCCCTTTACGATTGTGTCACGACAAAAGCTCCACACGCCACTTGGTCCAACGATAATGTCTACAAACAAAATATTCAAAATGATTTTTTAATAGGTCGATGAATCGAGGGATGATGGAAATTAGCACATTACTAAACATAAGTAAGTCAATCAAAGCAGATCCGATCGCATAATACAAAGTTTATCGAGTGTCGAATTCTTTAAATTATAAAAAAACGTTATAATTATAGAAAAAACATATGCTGCTGAAACATAACACATCTTTATATTTCCTTAATTAAGTATCTTTTTATCAGTGCGTTAATTACAAATTATATACGCATGACTAATGTGTTATCTATTCAACAGATTATAAGATTTATCATATGATATTACGAGGTTTACGAAATATGTATTTAATGGTATTGATATATTAAATATACGCATTTTCATGTTTTAACCCTTTGAATAGTGAGCTAATTTACACACATTTTTTAATTTGTTATTGTACATCTGGGAGTGAGTTAATTTTACGTATTTACGTGAGCTAATTTTACGTAAAAAAATAGTAATTCTTAACGTTTTATTGCTTTGATTTAACTTATTACGATGTACAAAGTTTATGAGTGTCGAATTCTTTAAATTAAAAAAGAGCGACATAATTATGCAAAAACATATATGTTACTAAAACAATACATCTTAACTGTGTATATTTAGTTTGCACGATTTAATAATTTAAAAATAATAAGATCGATCATTGCTTTTATTTTTTTATCAATGCGTTACTTACATATGCTTTCGAAAGTCGATAGAAAATTATATATGGGTGCCACAACATATCAATAAAATATTACAGACAGTAAAAAGATTATAACAATTGAATCTCAAAAATACATAAAAAGTAAACAAATGATATAAAAAAGTTTTATTTAATATAATTGTGACTTGTTCCTCCTACATAAGTTTCCAAATTATGTATTATTTGTCCAATCAGCCCTGATATCTCTAATCCTTTCTGCTAGGAGAATATACTTCAACCGTTGTTAACGCCAGATTATTCCTGAATTTGATTATTCTATGTTTTTATGTTTTCGCTTATTTAATATGAATAAGTGACAATTTTAATAAATAATTTTTTAATTTTCCCTTTTATTTATTTTTATTAAAAACTTCTTTTAAATGCTAACTATCTCTGATTATTTATCTTATTTCGTAAATAATATGATACTATTGGTAAAAAAAAACAATCAGCGGATGGTGAATGGTAACACATTGAGTGCGCATACTGTTATATAATTCTTTCTTCGACTTTCAAAAGCATATGTAATCAATGCATTGTATAATTATGACGCTCTTTCTTAATTTAAAGAATTTGACACACATGATAAACTTTGTAAATTGCAATCAGATTTAATTTGAGATACTGTGAATTTAAATTTTTAACGATTCACTTTATTTATTATAACATGAAAATGTATATATTTAATATATCAGTACCATTAAATACATATTTCGTAATTTTCGTAATCATAATGTGATAAATCATTTGGTACTGTTAGTAAAAATATAACGTTGATAATAAATGGATAACACATTAGTCATGCATATATAATTTGTAATTAGCGCACTGCTATAACGATATTTAATTAAGGAAGTATAAAGATCTATTATGTTTTTTTGTATAATTATAATGTTCTTTTTTAATATAAGAAATGATACTCGATAAATTTTGTATTAAGCGATCAGATTTGCTTTGATTGGCTTACTTATGTTTAGTAATATGCAAATTTCTGTCAATTTATTAAAAAGTCAGTTTAAATATTTTGTTTGTGGATGTTATGTCATTGGACTAAATGGCATATGGATCATTTATTGGTTTACACATTTTGTTGTGAACGTTTAGTGGTTGAACAAGTCCATGGAGTGTTTGTCGTGAAATCCGTTACGATATATTTTTATTCATATTTACTGGATTTCTTACTTATTATAAACGATTAATTGTTCAAAATGTATTTCTAACTATTCGATACTTTGCATATGGTGCTGATTTTACGAGTGAAAAAAAAGGCGATTTTGCTTATTTTTTGTGACAACTTGCACAATATAAAAGAAATCTTTAAGGTTTTTTAACCCTAAAGGGTGTGATTTTGCAGCCAAAAAGACGCCGGTGGAAATTGTTAATAATTTATTAGTTAAATTTACATATTGCGAGTTACTATAATGCGCAAGATTATTTTCTCTGAGCGGTGGTGAAGAAGCTGGCGGAGGGATGATGTCAGTGGAATATCCTCAGAGGCCTTGTACGTGAGGCAGCAACATTGTAGTGGAGGTTGGTTCCTCTGCTGCAGTCGTGATGGTCGTTCATGACCAAATGGTCCTCGTCTACTGGCATATCTCCTGTCGGGTCGTGTCTCTGTCCTCTCCTCATTGGAGACCAGCCTTAAGTAATAAGGATTGCAAAGCTAGCTGACGAATCACAATCATGCAGCGTTAATCCAGCCAATTATTGCACTCGTTTCTTAGAACAACAAAAATATGTATAATTTTGCTTAATCTTTCCGAGGTCGAATTGTGCAATGGGAATATTGTAGCCTTATGGAGCTTTTTGTCTTCCGGTGATGTATTGTTTCCCAAGACCGTTTCGCAACAAAGAAATATTCTTTCAATACATCGGAGAAATGTTGCGTGTTATTAATGTGAACCATTTTTTTTGGACGTAACGAGAACTTTTGTGTGGTCCCATCATTTACATTCTATTGTCTAATTCATCCATATGATTACGAATGATCACCATTGGTTGCGGTTATTAACGCGAGTTTCAAGAATAAGACTACAATTATTAGATTGGACTGATCTTGTCGACGGTGATAAACCACTCCTTCGTTTGTTTCGCACAAAATACAGGCGATATATCACTGTGCCGTAACCGAAAGATTGATACGATCGACAAGTTTGATTTTGTTTATTCAGTATTTTAAGATATTACTTATTTCCGAAAATGTGGCTAGAGCGAAAACCTTAATGAACCTTATCGAATTCTCTAAATTTTGTCAGTTCTTGTAGTAATTTTCTCTGAAATTTTGCAGCATATATAAATATTTGTCACATTCGTTTGCAATTCATTTTAAATTTGTGTTATACACATGTCCGTAGCATAGATTGTTGGCTATGAAACGCGGAGACTGACATAATGGCTATCGTTATTTATTCGCTAGTTATCAACCTTATAACCGCATGAAATTTAGCTCAACTTTATTAAAACATCATTATATAGAGGTTGATAATTGGCGGAGAGTTGAAACTCTTTAATCTATCTAATAATGTATTATTTAATAAACTATTTTGTTAGTTTAGTATTTTTCGTTGCGTTTGTAGTCTACAATATTTATAAAATAGCAAGTATGAAAGACATAGTGCAAGGATATAAATCGATTTGTATAAAATAGTATCTTGACATTGCAAATTACAGTACTTGATTAACTTTGTTTAAAACCATTGTTATTGTTAAATTTTATCGATTATTTCAGACGCTACGAGTCCCACTTCTCAACTCGCAAGATTAGAAAATCGCAGCAGTCACACTCTGCAGTTAATGAAAGCTTCCTTTTTCAACGCCGTCGACGAAGGTAATAGGATTAGGATAATGTATCGACGTTTCTCTCGATGGTCTTTTAAATATGTTTGCATTTTGCAGATATGGACGACGTAGCGTCCGTGACCGATCAGATGGTTCCCCAGCTGTCTGTTCCTCGAGGAAACGCTTCCATAATCGCCGACGTGCCGTGTTCTGTGTCCGTTTCGACGCTTCACAGCAAACCGGAAGCGTCGCTGTACTCCGGTCTGTCTATAAAGCAGCCGGTGGTCAAACCAAAATCTGTCGTTCTTCAATATCATAAGAGAGTTTTATCTTATAAAAATACAATAACTGGACGATTCGGGTCCGAGTGCTACGCCGATATGGCAATGGGCTTCGCCAGACTAGCGAGAGTCGGATGGGGACCTTCTCTGCACTTGACGGCGTTGACCACTGCCGACGTAGTCGACGATAAGACTCGAGGGGGAGATCTCTTGGTTCTGAATTCTCTGACGAGAGGACGAGGGGCCGACGATATATCGCAACAGCTGATTATGCGGCTTCAAATAGCTGGCGGCGGTCAACCGTCGAAGGATGATAAATTCAAAGTAAGATTTTTATATTCCTACATTTTAAACCAATATTACTACGCACCACTGCTTGAAATTTTTACTGTTAACCGAGAGAATCTTATTTTATTTTAAATTTATTTTACAAATGATACGTGTATTTTATAAATGTATTTTTATTTCATTCGTCATTACAACATAAAGAAGTATACAGTTGATAAAATATATTAATTCGAATCGTACAGGATGATTATTATTATTTTCCACGATTATATGCATCATTTTTGTTTCATATTTGTGCAGAACTCGATTGAAAAATTATTGAAGATTTCGTTAAAATATTCCGAAATCGGCAACAGCTCCGACGAGTCATGTCCTCATATATCACCGTCGAATCGGCAAATATTAGCAGCGGAGGAGTATTTGGATGAGACTACTCGATTAGAAGGCGTCTGCGACAATGTGGTAATGATTCGTAACGTTTATGTGCAACTTTGCTCTCGTAGCGATGCTAATTTTGTATATTGCGGTTTCAGAACTTTGGCGTAAACCCGTCTTACTGGAAAGACGTTTGGTCGCTGTGCATCGCTCTTTGGGGAGAACCCGGCGAAGAGGGATCGGGTAAATATAAACATACGTTTCACCGCTCCATAGCGGATTTAACGATTCTGTATTCGCAGATCCCAGCTTACCCGACGGCGGAAGACTCCTCGGACGACACGCAGCACTGTCCGAATGGCTTCAATCCGCATCGAACTCTCACAGCGACGAAGCCGGCGTTTTCACTTCGCTCGCGTCTAGAAACATATACGAGGCGTGCCGGTTAGCCCAAAAGTTGGGAGATCATTTCCTGTCGATTATGATATCTCAAATCGGAGGCGAGATGAGAGTTAGAAATTTAGCTGCCAGACAGTTGGGTCTCTGGAGAGAAACTTGCGCAGATCGATCCATCGATTCGGTGCGATTGATCATATACGCTTTGCTAGCCGGTCGTTCGAGAATTTTGGTCAGCGGCGACGGGCCCGAAGGAACTTCGACTTCGTTGCACGCGTGCAACGGACTCGATTGGATCAGAGCGTTCGGCTTGCATTTCTGGTATATTTGCGAGCCAGTCGCGACGATCGGCGACGCTGTGCGCTCGTACGAAAAGTCTTTTTATGAAGAGTCGCGATTGAGGAAGAGCGGAAACGAGCGACTCGACGAGAGCGATTCGATGGAGGAGGGCGCCGAAGAGTTCGAGTTCGATATCGCGACTGCCGAAACCGAAGATATACTGTACGGTCGAGTCGCTTTTCCGTCGCCGCCGTACGAAATCAACGTAGACGAAAACGACAAGGTATATAAATATATATTTAAAACGGATAATTTAAGAAACGTAATCATAGTTTGACTTGCAGGCGTCGAAGCGAGTGCTGGATCTTCGCTATCAATTGATGGCACTTAAAGCGTCGCGTTGGCACTCGATAGATTCTCTATTAAATCCGGCTTCTCACACTCCCGACTTTCTCGACTATCGCCTCAGGTGAGTAACGATTCTCAGGCTTCGGTTATTTACCGCAACTGTTCGTTAATATGTTTTCTACAGCTGGTTAATACAGCAATTTTTAGAAGGAATCGGATATTCTCATTGGTCGGCCCGAGGGTTGTTCAACATCGTGACCGGATTCGCCGCACAGCTAGAGGCTCACGGAATGTGGATTTGGGCAGTGTTCGTTTTGCAACACGTCGAGGACGGTGACGTGTGAGTGTCTGCCCGCGTTAAAGCGACACTCGACGATATATGTATAATAATTTCGAACTATTTTCAGGCGCAATCATATGGTCAAGAATCTAATCATGCGTTATGCAAACGATAACAATAAAGAGACTTCAGAACTATTGAATAAATTTGGCATTCCTCAGAAGTGGGTGTATCAATCCATGGCGCTCAAGAATAAATACAGCGTAATTATATTAATGATCGTAAATTTGAAACGTTTCAATAAACTTTTATATTATTTACTTGCAGGGAAATAGAGAGAACGAAGCTCGGTATTTAACTTTAGCCGGTCAATTCGCCGACGCTCACAAAGTCATTATGGACGAGATAGCTCCGTCGACGATTTTAAATGAAAAAACAAACCTTTTACGAAAGCTTCTATTGCCGCTCTCGTCTGCGGGCAACTTAGGACAAATTCCGCAATGGTCCACTGGAGGACATTTATTATTAGAATTTTTGGATATATGCGATGAGGTATGAAAAACCCAAATAATCGAATGCGTAAATAGCAAATTGTACGTTGTAATTGTAATTAATTATTAATGACTAGGTGAACAGTCTACAAGAAGGCGATTGTGAAAATCTGGCTTATCAATGCGAAGCTCTAAGAATACGTCTAGCTAACGCGTGCGCGGCGGTGAACATGTTCCCCACTCCGACTTTAAAGCACACAGTAGTGAGGTATAAGATTAAATTGTAATATAGAAACATAATCAACGAATAGAATTACTTATTTTCGCTAATTATAGATGCGAGATCGGCGCTAGATTGGCTTCTATCGGTTGCGCGATCGCCGGTTTAGGATCTACGTTGAATAAGACTAATATCGCTCCGCTTTTGAATCTATTGCATCGCATGGATTTGCCGTCGGATTACGTTAGAAATTTGCTGGATAAGGTATGCAAAAAGTTATTATTATATAACATACGCTACGCTGACGATTCAGACAGTAAATATACTTACGTTAATTTGCTGATTTGTTAGGATGTCGATATTTTTATTTAATGTAAATTATTATTAACGATAAAAAAACATTTCAGGTCTCGGACAGTTTAACGGAAGATCCGGAACCAATTTTGTATACGGAAATGAGCAGTTCCAGCGAAGAGAACGATGTCGAAATAATGGTGAATTGATATTGTTTCACGCCGCGTGTGAGAATTCGTTCGGTGCAAACAGTCGACAGTTGTGATGATTAAAGCGCTGCGCTAATTGTTTTTTGATAATTGTTTATATATACATATGATTTTAACGATAAATTAAATAATTACAAACAGACTTACGTTTATTAATAAATACATTACAATTGTACATCTTTGGAATCGAAAATCTTCACTTTCGGGGCTTCGTCGTTCGCCCTCGTGACCAATTCGTTAAGTTCCAACACCAGAGGTAACATTCTCCTGCCTTCAAACTTGGAATCTTCTATTCTCATCTCGCTCGTGCTTCTCCTGATCTGTCGTCTGTCTCTCAAATTTACCTGAACGCCCTTAGATTCGCAAATTTTGCTCTCGAATTTCTTCTCCAGCGCGATCGTCAATATTTCGGCCAACCTGTGGGCGCAATGAACGATCTCTTTAGCTTCGTTCTTCGACAAAAGCAAGCATTTGACGTCGGCTTCTTCGTCCAAATCTGGGCGAGGCGATTCCGCTTTCTTGCTGTCCGATCTGCACGTCGAAGCTCGTTCCCGTTCGCTGGGAAACTTCAGTTCTTTCGAATCGTAAAATGGAGTCGGACAATCGTCGTAAAACGTCTTAGGAGGCCTCGACAGGGAACTGTTGTAATCTCTCCAAAAGTTATTCCACTCCCCCCGCTCCTTTGCCGGAGTGTCGTCGCTCACGTTCGCTTCCGTCGGGTCGTTTTCTTGATCTTTAGTACACGCGAATTCGCTATCCAAGCTCTTCTCCATCCAACTAGTGTAACAACTGGAGCTGGAGCTCAGGCAGGGCGCCCGACTCGCCGGGCTCATCGTCGCCTCGTTCGAAACTATAGACGGATGTATCGTCAGATCGGAGAGCGGCGCCGCGATCGAGTTTTCCGCCGACTTGTCGCTCGGAGATGTATCGCGAGTCGAAGGTTCCGATACGTAGTCCGGAGACGACGGCGCGTTCTCGATCGAGTAAGTCTTAGTAGCGCCGATGGGTGTTTCGTTGTCGAAACACGAAGACCTCGGAGTGAAGCTCTGCAACGAACTTCTTCTTGAGAACGCCGATCTCGAAGCCGTCGACTTTGCGAAGCTAGATCTGCCGCTGAGCAGTTTGTCCTTCTCGATGCTGCGTCTGCGCCTCGCGACGTTTCGGTTCACGGTTATCTTCTGCCGGATGCACTTGTCCCATCCCAGAGTTTCGTCTTCCGAGTCCGCAAAATCTGATATTTTAGAAAAATCTAAAGAAAAGTTCTCTCGGTAGACGCACTCGGCGCTCTTAGTCTCGACGTTCGACGAGTTCCGCTTCTTGGACTTTTTCGCGAGCTGAACGCGCTTCGCTTGCCTGAGGGTGCTCGTTTCGATGGAAAATCTGCGATCAATGCCCGGAAGAGAATTGGTTCTTGTCGTTTTCGTAAATTCTTTGCTTCGTACTACTCTCGGATCGTCGCTCAAAATGAACCGATCGCTCCTGGGAGCGTCCAAGTTTTCGGACTGCTTTATCAGAGAATTGCCGTAAACGATCAAATCTCGGTAAGAATTTTTATCGCCGCTGTCGCTCTTGCCGTCCGCTATCGTGCTTTTTCTGGAGCTGGTTCTGGAAGATTTCCCGCTATCCGAAGAGGTAACTTTCGGCGGTTTCTTGACTATATCGGGCAGAATCGAAGACGGTCGACGAACGCCGCTCACGATCGACTCTGCAACGGAGTCGCATTTTCTGTTGGTTTTTACCGACGCTAGGCTCATGGTTTTGCCTCTTTGTAATAAAGTAAAAGTTTAATAATTCGATATTTGCCAGACGCGTCGCTACATGACCGTCGCATATTACTAACTAAAACATCAGAAGGATAAATCGGTTAACACGTGAACAAATTTTCACACTCCATTGACTCCAGTGGTTCTGCATCGTTTTCCCTTTATTGGTTTATTATTAATCATTCAGCACGTAAATATGAAATAAAATGTAGAAACACTTATCATTCAAAACTTAAATTTTTTAACTCGATCGCTTTGTGATATAAATTAAATTAAATTACAAATCAAGTATAACCTGCTAGAGACTGACAGAAAAAAATCCGTTTGTTAGATTTTGAAAGAGCATTGTGGTCGGAACATAAAAATTATACTCATTAGGTTATTACCCCTCGATCCGTGCAGGTCCTACTCTTTACGAACGCATCGGGAACGTGCCGAATGGCTCATGTGCAAACATCTAAAAATCTTTTGTAAAATGTGAAAATTTTTGGCATACAACTTGAGAAGACTGATTATAAATGAAGAGATTATACAAAACATATTTTGTTCATAGGTTCGTATACCTGCATAAGAGACGTTGGGACAAAATGATGAGCTTCCTATAAAAAAAATGAAATCGACTGTCATTTACAGTATTTTAATTTGCGAGTAAAACAAAGTTCCACTAATAAAAATAATTTGTATTAATTAATTAGCCCATAATGAACAGAAATAAGTTTTATGAATTTCTAAAGAAACATATTAACCTTTTAAATAATGAGTTAATTTATACACATTTGCTAATTTGATAGTATACACCTGGGAGAGTTAATTTTACGTATTTTTTAAAGATTATTTATTATTATTACATATTGCATTGATTTATTTTACTATTTTTTATGTATTATTAGGTTTTAATAATTTATTTCACTTCTATTATTATTATTTTTTTATTTATTTTACATATTATTCGGCTTTTGTGGGATTGTTTTTATATCAATTCAGAGGCTAATTTTTTATAAAATTAGTATAAAATATTTTTTGTTATGTTCAATCATTTTCTGTAGAAATTATTTACATCAAATTTAATTTAAAATATATTATATAAATATAATGTTTTTTATTATTTCTTCAGTTATATGTATATGTAAATATATAGCTATCTGGGGTACCTCAAAATGGGGAAATATCGACCGTCGTGCATGTACGGCGATACCGCACAAAAGGTTAATATCAGGAAAGTTAATGCTAAAAAATGCATTTACATAATAATATAAAAATAAAAAAAAATATTTGTAATAAAAAATATTATAATATTTACATAATTATACGTTTGTTACATTAGAAAAGTTTGAGGGCAAGTGGGTTATTAGATAGGGTTGAAATTCAACCACCTGTGAAGGTACATTAAAAGACCCCTTTTAGAATGTTTGTTCCGACTCGATGAAGTCGTCCGGGAGACCCACACTAGGCTGGTTAAATCTATAAATACATACGCGCATAACTAATCGATAATACTAAATAAAACATAAAATTTGATGTGATTCAACTATCCGGAGGAGACCAAGTGACGGCGGCCATTTTTCTATTAATTTCGAGCAAAAAAGCGGAACATCGAATCAACCTGGCCGGATCCAAAACGGGTTCCGCCGGCGCTCTGGGGGCGCGGGCGTCACTCGCAGCGACTCTCAGTTTTAACGATCTCCGTCTGCCTCTCTGGCCGCTCGCTATAATAAAAAGCAATTAAAATATTTCCACGAGATAAATAAAAAGTAAAAACGTCTCTCACGTTCTTTTCCGTTATCCTTGTAGTCCTTTTTCGCTTCGTCTTCGTCGTAAGATCCCTGCGATACCGATCGACGCTTCGGCGGCTAAACGTGAAAAACGTCAAAATCGAATAATAAATTATACGCGATACGAAAATGCAGCGGTATATACTTTTTTTACTTTGCGCTTCTGTCGCTGGTAATCTTGACTGTCGTAGAAGTGAGGACGAGCGCGTCTCACTCTGCCCGTCCGTCTTCGCTCGTCTCCGCCGGGGTTGCCGTTGTTGACGATCGTATTGCTCACCAGAGACTGACGAGTGCGAGCAGAGAAGAAAGAGTGGCCGCACTTGCACGATTTCGTGGCTACGGCGACCTGTGCGTTTCGAATTTGACGTTTTAAAACGACATAACCTAAAAAGTGTCGAAAAGCGATTCTCCGATCTCGAGCTCGCTCTTCGATGCTCACCTGCTGATCGCACTTGGGGCAACTCTTCGCGATCATCTTACTCTTCGCCATGGCGTTTTAAACCATATCTCGAAAAGAGCGACGGATCAGCTGTCATTTTGCGACGTCCGTATCTAATTTGGCCGTAACGCCATAATTTTCGACCAGTGTTAATAAAACGCTTTTTATTTTTAGTGTCGTTTATTTCGTTCACAAATTACATTTTTAATATCGTATTATAGTATAATATTTGGTTAGGATTATGTCATGCTTTTCATACAAAATTTAATTACTTGTAAAATTAAATTAAATCAACACGCTTTCAGTACTCGTTTTTATATATTTTATAGGAAATTTAAATCATAATACGAACGTTTTTAACCACTTCCTTTATTGAAAACATATTTTACAAAAAATAATATTTTCATCTCTCTTTAGAAAACATAGACGCACAGTTACCCCTCCCCTCGCGTTTTAGTCACAGATAATCGGAAACGTTCATTTTGGTCAGACGACGTCGTACGCGACAAAATCGCGTTTTCGTTACAGACGCGTGAATAGAAAAGTATCCATCGCGATAGGACAGCCGTTGGACGCGCAGACACACGCACAAAATATTATAGTCGATTATCGGTAGGAATATGTATAATAATTTCATTACATTGTTTCGTCCTTGTATAAAAATTGTATAATGAACACATTTAATCATACTGTTCGACTGCGCTCTTTCGAATTGCTACGCGGAAAATAAACGCTAAGTGATTAAACGCAATCAATCGATAATATAATGTGAGTGTCACCGACGGAAGCGGAAATTTCCTAAACGAACAGCGGGCGGCCGGACTTCGAGATATAACCGAAAAGTAATCTCCGCCGAAGTAAAATCTAAGGGGCGACGAGCGAAACGAACGCAGACTAGGCCGCAGCGCTCCAGTCGACGCGTCGGTTGCGTTCTAAACTGCGATTACTCATATACGCGTATATAAACAGAGCGTGTTTAATTTTGATATTGCAGCTGGCTTCAATTGTTGCGGTCCATTTCCCTCGTGATGCTTGTCACGACCAGCATGGGAATAGCGCTCAGCATCATGCACGAACCCATGCCGTAGAAGCACAGCGAATACCCGCCGGTCACGTCTTTCATGTAACCTGGATGAAAAATGCAAACGCGTTACAATCTCGCACCGTGCTGCTATAGCGACGCGTCACCGCGCGTATTCACCTGCCAGCGGAGGCACCGTGATGGCGCCGATGCTCTGGAACATTCTCACCAATCCGTACGAAGAGCTGATGCGCTCGGTGCCGAACAAGTCGGTCAGCAGCACGGGGACCAAAAGGAACCAGCAGCCCAAGCAGAGTCCGTAGCATCCGGAGGCCACGGCCATCGCCCACCACGACTTGACCAAAGGTAGACTCAGAACGGCAGCGCCGGCCACCAAAACGCTGAAAATTTTCGTCGATAAGACTTCTGAAAAACCTTATTTACATTATTAGCGAGACGCTACCTGACTAAGTATGCCTTTTTTCGGTCGAAAAGTTGCAAATCGCACAGCCAGCCCAACGTCAATCTTCCGCACAAATCCAACACGGCGCTGATAGCCACCAAGCTTCCTGAAAATCAGCAATGGTTACATTTTAATTTTTCGTCGTATTTAATCACATGACGTTATATGCGATACTACTTTGATAATCAAAAATTACACTGTGTGAAAATTTTGCACTTTTTTATAAATATAAAATAGCTTTTAAATTTATTTACAAGAAATCTGGTCATCGTGACTTGCCAGTTTTTTACATATTTAGTAACGACAGATTGTCGACACCGCCCTTCGATAACTTTAAAAAGTGTTTTATCGAGTACACGCTGGGCTGAGAATACGACGAATTGTACCCTAACGCTCCTAGCAAAAAAAGCGCCATGATAAAAACACAGATACGATTCGTACTCCATCTAGTAAAGCATTTTCTCCAAAGACTTTAGCAGTTCCTTCAGTGTCATAGTGTCATTTAGTTTTTTCCGTGTCATAGTATCGGCTTATCAGCTATGTCATATTACTGATTACCTACTGTGTGGGTTTGCCTGTCAAAATTATTTGAATTAGCTACATTATTTTCATAATAATATTATAAATATTTTTAATGTAACAATGAAGCGACAAACACATAGTTTGGTATCTACATTTAATCATTCAGTCTACGTCCGTTAAAATTCATGAAGCACCATAGTTTTGAAGTTGAAATTAAGCTAAATGAAAACCCTGTACCACTCTCACACTCTCAATACGATGGCAAGTCCCATACGAATTGAACTAGCTCACTGTATGTGTACGAGAAAATATTAAAATCTCGATGTACCGTATTGAACAGTTGGTCGGTCATTGCCAGAGAAGAGTCGACAAGTGCTCCAATCCTAGCCTCTACAGGCAAGAACAGAGGACGTGACCGGGAAGTGAATTCTCAAAACACACGCGTTAGAGCGCCACAGTGACGTCACGATGACGTTTCACGTCGGCGCCGAAATCAGTTCCACAAATACTCACAGGCGTCGCTTCATACGCTGCTGTGAACGCGGGACCAGTTAGTCATAGATTGGATGATGCTGGACAATTACAAGATATACCGAAATGAGAACAAATCAATACAATATCATTAAAAAAAGGTCAGGTTGTTTGGTTTGATAGTAAAAGTCGGCGCGAGCGGTAGCGAGGCGCCTCCAAGACGACGCTAGAAAGAGACGCGAGATGTGACGTCGACATGGCGCCCTAATGCATGCTTTATGGGAATGCGCGACCGGGAACTATGATCGCTCTCCAAGGTCTATATTTGTAGTTGATCGAGCACCGAACGGTTGGCAACTATGCCTCTGAACAATTTATAAAAGCATTTAATCACATAACACTTTTGCAAGTTGACAACGAAACGTATCCCAGCGCTCCTAAAATTAAAGGACCGGGAAACAGGAATGGATACTACCCGAATTCCTTAAACTTTAAGGAATACAATTTACGCTGTACTTTTTTGAGTTGCAATTCATTGCGTTGATTCGGTGATATTGGTCAAAATTCGGCTTAGATATGATTTATTCGATTCGTTACTTTGACGCATTACGCTGGAAATCCATATAACGGAGCCATCTTCTAGTATGCTGCGGCATCATAAAGAGTGCGCAATACTAAAGTACTCGAACCGAAGACAGCGCGGAGAATTCGTACGGCCGTTTCGACTTTCATGCATAACGCTTGGTTTTCGCGTAATAAAGTTCGTTCAATACTTTGAGTAGTAGATTAATTTATTTTATAAATGAAAAACTTACCGGCTTCCGCTTTGGAGTGCCCTATGGCTATCGTCTGAGCTGGCAAGTAATACAGCAAGTATGGCGATCCGGTGGACATGAGAGTCACGGATCCGCTCACCAGCATGAATCTGCAGTCTTTCAGAAGCGACAAGTCCAAATACCTTCAACGCCAAAATTACAGTCAATCAATAAACGCTTTATCGAGTTTACAGCACGAGTATACCTACTTGGCAACCTAGTGCAATTAAATCTTATTATTCGACAATTCGAAATCTGGTGCTGCAAAACTCTATATATGTAGATAAGTTGTATTAAATATAGCTCGAGCACGGCGACGTTCGTGCAAATGTCTGAATTACCTTACAATATATGGAGTTTATAGAAAATTTCGAATTGGTAATTGTCGGTACGCACCTGGAGATGCGATCCACGCAAGTCGTTTTCTTGTCCAGGACTTCGGCTTCTATGTCGTTTTCGACTTCCACCACTTTGCTGGGGATTATGTCCTGTTTGGTGATCAATTTTTGAGGCACCGCTATTGTCGGCGCCGATGGCGGCTTTATGTACATTGACCTGCAATTTCTTCATTTTCATTCATTCAATATTATAAAAAGTATATATTACATTTTCTCCTAACATACTGCCAATGCTCTCTATTCTCTAAGACTATTTAAGACGACACGTTGCGTGACAGTTTAGTCGATCGAGATTACTGATTTGTAATGAAAATACTCGAAGCATCGAGCCTTTTTATATCCTTTAACTTGAACTGTCGACAACTTCAACTCTAAGTTCTCGACAAAGCGAGTGTTTATAACGAATTTCAGTATTGAGTCGGAGCATTTTAAGCGGAGTTGGAGTCGTAAAAAATCGACCAACTCCGACTCCTTTTCAACCATTTTCACTCCGACCGATTTTCTAATTGTTGTTAAGTGAGTAATATGAAGTAGACAAAAGTTATTATACACTTAATCAAATACCCAACAACAGCCAACCGGCCACCGGCAGGCGTGGTCACACGTAGACACATACAATGGCGCGGCACTAATCCAAGCGAATTACATCCACGGTCATGTTTCTACACTGGTCATATTTACATTTGACATATCAGAAATAATATGTATTTACTAATTACTTTCACACCTAATTCGTTAACACATCATCTGGCTGTCATAAAAATTCAGAACTCGACAATATTTTTTTTAATTTATAACAAACCTATTTCACCCTTTTCTAATATATATGTATATCGAATATACCTAAAAACAGAAGCTGATAATCGTATTTATAGAAAGCCTCGTATCTGACTGAACCTTGTTCACAAATAAATTATGTGAAGAAAACGGAATTATTATCATAACTTTACCTCTATGTCCTACTCGTCTTATATAGCGCACGGATGTGGCCGTTTTCCGCATTTTTAAACAAGGTTAGAATAAATAAGCGGACCCTCGGATTAACTGCGTTGAAAATAATTATTTTATCATCTTTCTATTCCGAACGATTTAGGAAATGCGGGATCGTTCCAAGTTTAGATTTGTAAATGAGCGAATTAATTCGACGAATAGTCCCCTCCTCGAAACGAGCAGTGTACTATTTTAAATACCTTATTTTATGTATAACATATTTGGATCGCCGTAATCGGAGAATTACCTGCTGAAAGGACGATGCCTCGATTTGTAGACGCACGTGGAGTCTGTGGTGAGGTCTTCTACGCTGTGCAATATGCTAGATGAGCGGGTAGCCCTCAATCTGAGACGTCCTTCGGCCCAGTGAGAGCCGACGCCCAAAACGTCCTTGCCTTCGGACGACTCTTCGGAATCCGAGACGATCTGAGCCGGCTTAGCGACCTAAAAGCGATTCGCATTATTATCCACTACTCCCGTAAGCTTCATAAGATTCCCATGTCGTCTGGACGAAGTACCGTTACACGAAATAGCAAGCTTTATCTCTTTCTTTGTTGCGTGCAACACCCCTCCCACTTTTATTTCTAGGGGCTGGGCGTCAGTCCTGGATTGTTAAAAGAATAAATTTGATTAACCTACAATACCACTAACTTCATTCCATAATTTTGCTACTTATGTATCTGATTTTTTTAATTTTGCCCAGAATTTTAATGATCTTTTAAATAAATATAATTATTATAGTCATTATTAAATATGTTCCTACTATTGTTGTTTCCAAAATCAATAAAATATTTATATTTATTATAATAAAATAGCATTATTATATAATAAAAATAAAATGGTAAATATTTCTTTAAAAACGCAGGGTAACAGGCCAACGGTGTATGGCTGAGAGGCAAATAGTAGTGGATTCTAATTAGAATGTAACGGTAAACCATCGAGCTCGATAGGGAATCTTATGATGCCTCCCGTAAAGCGACCGAGTGCGAAGGTGCCGATTTACTTCGACGAGACTAGGGTGAAACAGTTCGCAGATGAGATTGTTCCTAGGAGAGTTAACTTTCAAGCTGAGGTCGCTTCCCAAGGCTGGGTTTTTCCGGAGAGCCCCCGCATCGGCCTCCGCGGTTAGTAAGATGTTCTTGTTGTTCAAGAAAGCGTCCACGTCGTTGAGGCGCTCCGCGATGAACAGACTTTCCAGCCGATTGTCTAGTTTGGCGTTGTCTGAAACGTGCGTCGTTCAGATTTCATTATGAGCGTCTTTCGACTTTCGAGGCGATGTCGACTCACTCGAATTCGGACTGGCGAAGGTCAGAGGGGCAGAATCTGCCACTTCCGTGGTGGACGTGGCCGCCGACGGCTGCTGACCTTCTTCCGGAGAAACGGGATCTTCCGAAGGCGGCGATCTGTAAATGGCGGCGCTCACGCACACGTGCAGCATTCCACCGCCTGAAAATGAAAATTTTAGTTTCACGAAAGACTATAGCTAAACTAACTCGGATGGTAAGTACCCAGAAGCAGGATGGTTCCATGAAATCCGTATTTGTTCACTAGAGGCTCGATGATCAGAGGAAATACGAAGCTCCCCGCTGCAGTTCCACTCACGCATATTCCGTTAGCGAGGGCTCTGTAAATTTACAAGTTTAATGCTGAACTCTATCGATAAATTGCCATCGACGCGTATCTGCTCTGTTCTAGAATTGTTTTCAAAAAAATATACTACACAATTTTACAAATTTATGATTAAATTTGAAATTTTGAAATTAGCGAATAATCAAAAAAATTCCAAAAAACATCTGATTCCATCTCGCAAAGGAGAAGTTCTGTGTCTTCGAGATACTAAATTTATCTATAACAGAACGCTTCAAACAAATTTAAAATCTTATCTCATCAGTGTTTGACGATGAATGGACTATTGCTCAGATGGCAACTGGTACACAAACATTGGTCACAAAAAGATTGCTCATACGAACATTAGTCACAAGGCAACATTCACATGAAAATTGGTCAGCAAGGCGATTACTCATAGGAATATTGCTCATACAGTTTATGGAAAAGTAAGTTTTTCAGGAAAGTTATTTAATTTCAATACACGTCCATTGAGTACAAATAATTTAATAAAACCATTCTTATGAGTTAATCCATCTAAATGTAAATAGAAAACTGGTTTAACATTTAAAAAAAACATACAATATAAATTAAATGGCCGCTTCTGTATTTTTTTGTGAAATTATATTTTCACTAGTGAAATCCAAATACATTTTCACCAATAGATATATATTTACCTAAGTTCGTAGCATTCTTGAATTAGGATCTATAATTTGGAAGGATATTTGGTTTATTATCCGTTCTCATATCCCAGCAACTTTCTTTTAGGAGCGTTGGGATACGACTCGCTGAGTTCATACAGAAAGTTGTATGTCGCTAAGCATTTCTTTAAACTACTAAAAGGTGCTGTCGACAATCCAGCACTTCTCGAGGAATTTCAGTTTTGGATTCTAGAATAGCTGTTGGGACTTAGACGTCCAACTCGCCTATGACTGTCGCCATTCGGCTCCTTAATACGCTGGCATTGCATATTGATCTGTTTAATGTCCGCTACGAGGAGCTGGTCCGGTTCATATCATATACTTTTATTATTTTATGATTTTTTGTTTGCTTCTTTATATGCGTTATTTTAATCATATATTTTGCAGTAGGAAATATTAATTTGCTTTGTGACCAATTTTCATGTGAGCAGTTGCCATATGAGCATTAATCATCAAACCGTGTCCGACGTATTCACTGCCGCAAAAAAGCGACGTTTTTCGGTAGGTAATGATTTTATCGCGACAAAAGTAACTCGAACGGCCAGAACATGTTGAAGGACAGAACATGATAAAACATAACACGAAGAAACCGAACTGTGATAGAACAAAACAGAACTATAACAGAACAAAACGGGAGAAAATAACATGTTTTATTATGTGTTGTTCAGATTTTTAATGGGTGCGATTTAATAGAGAATTATTTTAACATATATGTGCATTTAAATAAATACTTCGCTTCATAAAACGAATTGTTTGCGCATTACAAAAATAAAAAAATGAGCATTAAATAAATATATTTATGTTCAATAAAAATATTAGATTGAGCTACATTAAATTTGTAGTGTGCAATAAAACGAATGATTTGTGCATTAAAATAAATAAGCTGTGTGTTGGTGTAGCAACGACCGAAGTTAAGCAGTATTGGGCATGGTCAGTACTTGGATGAGTGGCCGCTTGCTGACACACCGGATGTCGTTGGCCATAATGCGGCCAGTTATTGAACCATTTATATAGGGGATATATTGTAGACAATTTATATAATCCTCCTTTTAAATAAATTTGTTTCAGAGAGTTATTCATGAGGACTAACGCGCCTAATCTGTCCAACAGTTATAACTTTTGGTGGTCGGAAAAGCAAAAAACAGTTCAAAATGAAAAGTTAAGGGTTGCCATAGAAAGCTGAATTGGTAATAGATAAAGCTCGTCATCCGAATAAAAGCAAATTGAACACGAATGACGGTCTTATGGATGCAATTACCGCCTAATGTTACAAGTTTAATTTCACCCACGGACCGAGGTGTTATATCATCAATGAAACGGCTTTACGGAGCTGGTCTTCTCAAAACCCCTTGTCGAGGAAGACGATGGCTTGATCAATTTCTGAAAAAAAATGACGATATTGGATTCTATACATGGAATATCATAATCTTAGTCAAAAGAAAATCCAGTAACACTTGTTCGGTCGTGGAGAAAGATTCTTCCTAACGTGGAAACAGATGTATTGGATTCTAAAGATATATCTGAAATATACAGATTAAGGGAATATTTAAAATACTATTAAAACGTCGATCGGGAAAACATCAAAGAGTGGTTTGATCGCGATTCAAACGATCCCGGTTTACAACGCTCACTCAAATAAAAGAGGAAGAAAGCGATAGTGAAAATACAAGTTAATAAAATACAAAAGATCACATTAGTCACATGACAGCATTGACTTCTGTTTCTGAGACTTTACTGAACTACATCGACCAAAGGAGATTCAAATATAACGATATAATGCCACATAGTAAATTTCGTACAGATATTTAATATCTATTTAATAATTCCCAAAAGCAAACAAGAATAGCAGATTTTCTTAGTTAATAAAAAAATAATATTCTGTATACATATTTTAAAACCAAATAAAAATTGATAGCTTGGATTATCCGTGTTTTTAAATTACCCATGCCTCCCTCCCCAGCATTAGACCGGATAATTGAGATTATACCGCATTTAATTAATAATAAAGAGATGCGACAAAAACAATATTTTATTTTTCTCGTCGTATTACGTTTTATCATGTTCCATTTCTTCTTGTTATCGAATGTGTCATATTTCAAAATAAATGTATTTCATAGATTAACGTTTAGTATATAACTTTACTTCGTGCTTATTATTTTAATAATATATAAGATTATTAAAACACTATTAGAAATCGGAAATATTACACGTACCTATGCTTGTCAAAGTACTGAGACACTATTATGATTCCAGGTGTGGTCGACAGTCCTCCTCCGATACCTTTACAAAGATAACATATTTAAGTATCGACATGATTGCTACGATCGAAAAGATGTGTTAATACTCACCGGTTAGGATTCCAAAGGTGAAAAACAAATGCTCGAGAGACGTAGCGAAGTAACTGAGGGCTAATCCCGCCGAACAGCACAGTCCTCCCAGGAATACTACTGCTCGACAAGAAAACCTTTGACACAAGGCTGAAGACACCGGCGCTGTGCGTTTATGACAAAATAAGAAACGTCATTATAGGATATACAGTATTATGTAATATTAAAGCGTACGTATGTATATGTTAATAATCATAAAAAAAACAAAACAAGATCGTGTTTTTTAAATATATCTTCGGATTTTTTATAAATAAAATATTTGACGTATTTCGTTAATTATGAAAAATAATATAAATTAAATGGCCGCCTCTGGACTTTTTGCAGCAGCCGACCCTTTTGATGTAATTTTTTATGTATTTATCGTACATTTAGGGCGGCATCTCGGTTATAACTTGGCGGACGTTGGTTATTATGTGTTCAAACGTTACGGGTTTGTCAGCGTAGACACCATCTTTGCGTAAACTCACTAAAAATCCATTGGCGTTAAATCACATGATGTCACCAAAACGTGAAATAATGTGACAAAAATAATCGATTATCATGCACCTACAGCGCTCATCGTTGACTATTACAGTCCGATCTTTAAGGTTTTCAAAAAAGTAAGGCCCAACGACGTTGTCTGACTACATTTTTGGCATGTGAATGCTCTTTCGTGAATCAAATGAGGATTTTCCTTGCCTCATATATGGCAATTTTGCTTATTAACATATAGGTGGAAATGTGTCTCATCAGAGAAGAAGATTTTCTTTGTAAAATCAGCATCAACTTCCTGCTGCTGTAATACCCATCCTGCGTGAATTTTTCGTTGTCCACGATTTCTGGGCTTCAGTTATTGTGTTATCTGAATTTTACATAGGTGCAAGTCCAAAAGCTGCGAACACCGACGAATCGACAATTCCAGGTCTTCAGCTACACGTTCACTTACAGCAGCAATATTCTCGGCTGAACGGGAGTCACGATGATGCACAGCCCTTATCCTATCTCCAACGCTTGCAGTCTCTTCAAATTGGTTCGCTCAGTAGGACGATACAATTGACCATAATCTTCTCGTAAATTTCGATACACAGTTCGTGCAGAAATTGAACAATTTTTACGCGTTGGGCGGGTGGTTAATCGATCCACATTTACATACTTATTATTATTTATTTATGTGCGATGTATAAATGTTACAGTGAGTGTGTATTTTTCAGTGAAGTTATATCCATACAATATTAAGTCCAAATATATTTTCACCAGTAGATATGTATATTTCTACTAGCAAAAATATAATTTAACCGATAAGCGCTAGTGAAATTATATGCTGCTCTCAATTTGACAGTTGCGAAACGTTCATTTGCTGTTCAAATCTAAATCTAACGTAATGAAAGTTCGAAAACTAATTATAGTTTTAGAACTTTCCAAAATACAAATTAAGGCAACTCATATCTTAGGGGGAAATAAGCGGAAGAAGAAATACAGACAAGCGTCGCATCTCGCATATTGCTTCATTGTTAGTCTGCACTTGAATAGTACACATATGTTTTAAAAATATGGTAGCTATCCTTGTATATATATATATAACTTTGGACTTCTGATATAAGAGTGTTGGTCAAATTATATTCAAACCGATTTTTTACCAATAGGAAGGCGTAAAAACAATTATCACTTCTCAGAAGGCAAAAATTCACGTCAAAAGCAATAAAATCGTGTTAGCGTCATAGCGGAACTGCCGTTACCGAGCGTTCCCACTGCGACGGCATCGGAGAAAAAGACTTCATCTTGAAATACAGGAAGTGAAATCATATGACAAATCTCTAAATATTTTCGAGCTCACAGTTCTATATATAAATTTAAAATACAACTTATACGATTGCATATTTAGCAGACCCTAGTACTGATAAAGAAACTCACCTAAAGCGAGACACAGCGCCGTCAGTATAGCAGGAATCCAAGAGGCCACGGACGCCGAAGAGTCCGGAAAAGTCTCGAGAACTTCGACGTATAACAGTCCATAAGATTTGACCAAGCCGGCCACCCAGAACTGGACTAAAAACGCCCCGGCTACGATCAGCCACCCATAGCCGCCGTCCCTATTTCTGGACCTTAAAATAAATATATTCGCGTGATGATTTTACTTAATTTATTATAAAGCGAAGTGTTCCGAGCCTTGCACCGATTTTCAAAAGTTACGTTATTATTGCTATCGCGTTTATTAAAACAATATAAATTTACGAAATAATAGTTTTAAGTCACGTTTTCCCGTCGGAAACGATATGCCCTATCGATCTAACTGCGATTCTACTAAACGAGTTAATCTAGTAATTTAAATTCTTAAGAACGATAAATTTGCCGTTCCGCATGGGCCGAGCGTATACGAACAATAACGAAGTATCTCGGAAGACTCGGAACGCTTTGCGATAGAGTACTACGTCGCTACCTCTCAGCCTGCGACTCTACGGAGCGGCGTCGCTTGGACTTGGAGCGTCGCTTGCAACGTCTCTGGCCGCTCTTGCCCAGCTCCTTGGACTTGGCGATGAGCGGGCGAGCTGTGAGACTCGATATGGTTAGCAGGTTGTCCTCCTCCTCGAGGTTCGTGTCCGGGGGACTCTGCACGTTGTACGCGCCCAGCGGCAGGTGTCTCGGCCTCGCCGGCGCTTCCAGGGCCGGAGCGGACTGGACCGACAGGAGGGAACTAGACATCACGTCGAGGGATACCAGAACCTCGTCCGCCTGCAGCAACGGCTGCGCTCCGTTGATGGCCTCGTTCGAGACTGTTCCGTTTCCGTCGCACGCGTCCTGAAAAAGTTCCAATTTAGTACGCGCGCGTCCTGACCTAGCTGCTTGAATAGTTTTACAGCGATTTATTCAAATGAATGCGTCCGGCAGTTCCTCGAGTACAGAATACTTTATAATCTGGTATGACCTTTGTTCTAAACGCTAGGTCGACAATATTCAATGACGCGCGCGAGCGTAAAGCGGATTTTACGGTTTAAGTTTATCCTTCTATAATAAAATTCAGTTATGGAGATATTTTAGAGTCGATCATGAAGCACATTGCTATTCGATTATTCCCTTTTATATATATATTATTGATTCGTTCTATTTGCGAATATATTATTTCGCATGCTACCGCAACTTTTGAATAAGGTCAAATGGAAAGGCTTAGTCGTCGACCATCTGTAATATGTGTATATATTAATAAATTGCATACATTTTATCGAAAAAAAAAACATTATATGAATAACGATCTTTCAGAAATTTGAAGGCTTTCTTGTGTTATATACAAATTTAATCATATCCTAAATAAAGTTAACGTTTAAAACGTCATATTTTTCTCTCACCGTTTGTATATTTTAATTGAAATTTGATTAACTAAATAGTTTCGATACATATTCAACGCTCGTGACGTTACTGCAAAAAAGGAAAAACAAAAAACATAGCGATGGATATCCGCATTGAATTCTATTGAATATTTTGTCGAGTCGCTTAGGAACGTTTTAGACGGGACGCATGTATTATGTAAAGTCGAGGAATAAACAAACGAGGATAATCGATAGCGGATAGGGAAGTCGGTTGACGTCATCGAGCCGCGTCAATCGATATACGGAGACGTCTCTCACCTGCACGAAACTCCACTCTCTGGGCAGCGACATGTTTCGCTCTGTCTCCTACTCTCCGAAGCCAGACACACCGGCAGACCGAACTGGTACTTTTGGTCTTCGAGGGCCCCTCCTGATCCGCGCCGGCCGGATTGGGACCCCTTGTTCATTGATTTTTTAAGGTTTTGTTTTATGTGTGGAGCCGTTTTTACAATATATCTTCTACCGAAGGTTGATCTTCCGCCGATCGCCTTCGATCGCTTTCGACTTTATCTTTATATCAGTCGACCGACAAAACTATAACGAAACTCGTATAAAAATATTTAATATACTCTTCTTGCGAGAATCACATGCCGATTTTTTTTCTACTCGTGTAATCTATCGACCGACGATCCGGACGATCGCGGTTTCGATCGGCTCTCTCGCTCCGCGCGTTACTCTGCAAATAGGAAAAACTCGATTAGAGGGGTGACAAAGTTCGCAAAACAATATGGCGGTCGGGTGCGGAAATGTCACCTTCGCGATTTTTTATTAATTATAAGCTTCGCGATAAACTGAACCAATTAAAACATTTTTAGCGCATTTACGATTTACTTTGTATTATTATCGATAATTTATTTCATTCACGACCCTCACCTTGTTTTATCGACTCTTTTTATATATCAGAATATATACGCGATTATCACGCACATATATGCGTATACTTATGTAGCGGGTATAAAAACAAATTAAATACGTAACACGAGTTATTTTGCCGAGTGCGATTCGGAGAGTGAGCGTAAAGCGGCGGAGAATCCTAAGCCGCATGTGCGCTATCGATCCAGTTCCGTAAACGACCTCAAAGCAAAACAACGAACTTTCTAGCAACACTTTCTTTTTTTTTTGTTTATTGTTTATTTGTTGAGCTCTTTAGTCTTTAAAAGCGCTAAATACGCAATAATTCAAACCATCGTAAATTTTAAATGCGCGTAATTGACCTCAGTCTACGATTTACCGCAAATTGTTTTTGTTGTTTTATTATAAACAATAATATTACACTTTTAGGAGACAATTTATTAAATAGACAATAATCTATAATTATAATCTAGAAATCAATAAAAAGGGTAGCGTTTCTACATGGCCGAAATATCTGATCTTAAGGCTACCGTCGAACTGTTTGACGTTTGTTTTGACAGCTCTCTCTCTGCGATCGCCGAAAGTGCATTTCGCAAACTGTGTTTGATTCAGTTTAAACTATACGAAGTCGCATCCACATCGACAAGATGGCGAGTGAAGATAACCTCAAAGATGATTTGGCTCCGCTCAATATTATGGAATACACCTTCACCGAAAAGATGCTCTTCGTCGACACGACTCAACTGAAAAAGTTTGCGCAAACGTTTCCGAACATTCATAAAAAAGATCTCAAGCCGTTTGTTTTGCGTGAGTCTCTTGTGGTACTACATATTTGGTGCTAATTTAATTTTTTTTATTCGCCTTCAGTGACTCTGAAGGAGATGGAAGGGCAAACTCCTCGCGTGGGAGGCGTTTCGAATATGACGCATTATGTGGCGATCAGGTCACTGGTGCACGCTTTGTACAGAGAAGCTTCACTCGCCGATAAGCACAGACCGCCTTTCGAAGAAGTCTACGATTATCTGGTATCTTTAAAGTGAGTCAATTGAAATTTAAGCTTCGAAGAGCGATCTATTTAAACGAATTTTTTTAAAGGTTATCGGCAGATTGCAGTCGGGAATTATTAAACATAATTTGGAATCCGGAGGTGTTTAATAAAGTTCCTAAAGCTATCGGAATAAACCCGACGATAGTCAGTACAAGATGGATGATCGATATATCTTATTGGTATTCTTGATAATATTTTTACACATTATTCATTTTGCTATACATTCTCGTATTAAGATATCGTCGATTATATTTTTTATATTTGCTTTTTTAACCTTTTGAGTAGTGAGTTTTATATTTTATATATGTAAATGTATATTACTTATATTTAAACTCAAACCTAACCTAAACGAATGGAACAATAAAAGCTATATTTTATTTTAAATATTGTAGTATTTTATTAAACGATATGATGTCGAAATTCCGTGAATTTGTGAACAAATACAGTTTTAATGATATTGAACAGTTAAATTGTAAATCAATAGTTTGATACGTTTTAGTTAGTGAAATTATATTTATTCTAGTGTAAATATACCTTAATATCTTGTAAATATACTATTTTATAATATTATAGAATACATATTCATTTATTATTAAAATACATATTAGTTTAATATTTAATAAATAACTTTAATTAACATTAGCACTGTGTCATCTTAACATTTTGCCGGGGACAAAATGTTAATACAACATATAATCTTACTCCACACCAAACGTTGCAGCCTTATTCAGTTAACGTTTTGTCATGTAACCGTGCTCGGGTACTTCAAAACTGAATTTTCGACCACCGTACATGTATGGCAATATTACTCAGAGTAAATTAGAGTATTATCATAGTTGTTACATATCATATATTTAATTTTGAGATTTTCGCTCTAATTATAATTATGAAATTTTAAAGTAGAAAAAGTGAAACCAATTGCAAAATAGTTTTTAAATTTGTTTATGTAAGTATAAAATTGTAAAAATGTATACAATCTATTTCTGTAAATAGTTTTTTGCTAATGTGCCTAAGTTTTTTGTTATGGTCAATTACAGCTACTTGGGATTATATTTAAAAACATTTTTTTTGACCCAAAATTTTAGCTGATTTATAAAGTTATGCTCTGATTTCAAATCTGTCATTAGTTTACATATAATTTAAGATATTAAACGTTTGTTAGCAATAAATCGTAATCATCCATAAAAATAAAAACTCCAACAGCAACTCATTACATCACTACGATAACAAAAAAGATCATTTTTTGAAATATCAATAATATAATAGACGATATCTAAACGAGTAACTTTATTAGAATAAAAACAAGTTATCTTATCTACGCAACAATAATCTCACTGTAATGTTTATTTCTTTCAGTCAACGAAACACGGACGACGTCAAAAACGAAGATAAGGAAACGAAAATTGATTTTTTCCGGAACCATATTAGAATAATTTTATTTTTAAAATTGTCCGACGGCGCCAAAAAGACTTACAGCTTACGATGGCATCAACTGGCAAAGCTCAGACTGGACGTCTCCGAAGCTCTGCGATTGATAGAAGAGGCCGAAGAATTGCTTAGACTGCACGACGAAAAAGATAAAGAAAACTTACGAATTATGAGAGCCGAAGGACATTTTTGATCTATTTATATACGTACAAATAAAACAACTTTTACTAGAAATAATTGTTTATTGCATTCGTTTACGAAACATACGCTTCTAATTCGTCATTAATATATTATTATTTATATTTATTTATTTTTAAATCTTCCGTTGTAACCTGACGGGCGTAAGCCCGATACGTTACAATGGGGTAAATCCGTACCAACTGGGTGAGTTAATCTGATATAATGAATACCTACAAGTATTAACCACCAGACTGGTCTGGAAATCGGCGACATCTATATATTTAATTATAAATTATTACGTGTAACACAATTTATAATCAAAGATGTCACTGTAGCTAAGGCCGGTTATTTTAATAATAGTGCGTTTTTTTATAAATAAAAATTCAAGTGCCGCTGCCGGGACTCGAACCGGCAACCTCAGAATTGCTAGTCTGACAGGTTACAGATTGCGCTATTCCGTCCTTATGGAATGACTATATGGAATGACTATAAAAATATATTTAAAATTCGAGAGACGAGAATCGGCCGCGTATCACATGCAAGAACTAATCGCTAAATCGCTAAACTATCTTAACTATATACAATACGTTATATTCGTTATCGACGGACAGATTGAGTTATCACGTTCGCTCGTTATAATCGACGACGACTCGGAACGCAATCGCAGCGACCTACGATCACCTCCTGGCGCTCTTGTTACTCTCTGACGGGAGGCCAGACGTCGAGCACCTCTTCTCCGGAGCGAAAGCGTCTTTTTTGACACCGATCGGTTCGTCCAGTTCGAAGTAACGCGGCTCTTCATCCAGGTCTATCTCGCTGAACTTGTCTTTTTTCTTGTCTTTCTTGCCAGAGTCTTTGCTGCGGCGCCTCTTTATCTCATCGCTCTTCTTCGAATCTTCCGAGACCCGCCCGCTCGCTTCGTTGCCGTCTTTTTTCTTAATGCTGCTTTTCTTGAAAGAGTCCGCTCCGTTGTTTTCCGTCTCGTTGGTGTAATCGTCAACGGAGCGTATCACGTGACTGATTCTGCGCCTATTTTTCTCGGAAGCTATTTGAATCTCGCTGTCCGAGTGATATTCGGACGGTGAATACGTCAAATACGCCACTTTGTTGGGGGACATGGCGTAATCTAAATCGTCAGCGTCTTTGGGTCGATCCGACTCTTTTCGCTCGTCGGGAACTCGTCCGTCTTCCGTCGCGTGGCTCTGCACTATGACGTCGTGCGAACCATCATCGATCGGAGGATTTTTAGGTACTCCGTCGGTGTCGCCTTCGGCTCCGTGCACGATGACGACTTCCTCTAGATTGAATCGCGCCTGAGAGAGTTGCCTCTTTCCGTTTCCGCCTTTGCCGTCCCGACCGACGTTGGTTATTTTGTCCCTGGCTTTCTTGGTGAACTCAGCGACGCTCTGCGCGGCTTGGATGGCCGTGTTGCTGCACAGGCAGAAGCTGGTGATGAAGAGCACGATGCCGAGGCTGATGGACACGGCCATGACGTGCAGGCTAATGTTGGGACGCGACGTGGGCTGAGCGGCTCCGCACTGCAACTCGTCCCGTTGATAGAAATTGTTCGGAGGGGCTTCGTCGCCCATCTTGCAGTGCTCTCCTCGCTTCTCGAACTCCGGCTGACATATTTCTTTGCAAGGAGGGCACTTGAGCGACCCTCTGTGGAGCCATCCCAACCGTAGAATGCGCACGGCTAGCTCTTGACCGGCGTGGAAGCACTCGTAAGAATAGTTTCCCACTTTAATGTGAAGTCGTCCGTTTTCGCATCTGTACTCGTAACAACCCGAACCCCAATGCTGCCACTGTCGAACCTGCAACGTCGATCGTACGCGATAGATGCGATTTACGAATACCGGTGTAATGAATATTTACCTGTCGACACGATCTCTGCTCCCACATTTGATTGGTGTGATCGAAACATTTCGACTTCTCTCCGTACGTTTCCAATGCGAAATTTTTATCAACCTCTGAAATGACGATCGAACATTTATAAACAATAAAGACGAGACGTAAGATAGTAAAGAATGTATTACTCGGATTGTTGTCGCGGAAAGAACAACGCGAACTTCTGACGGCGACGCTGCGGTACCGCCATGTGAACTCCTGGATGTACGGACAGTAATCGGCGAGACTCACGCTGCCGCCGTAGTTGCCCTCAGTGCCCGGCTCGGCGTCAGGTATCTCGTCGAAATGCTAAACGATACGAGATCGAGTCATATGAGAAAGACCGGACGAAAACGTCTGACAAACCTGATACTCGGGCGGAAGAGGATTGTTGTGAAAGATCAAATTGCAAAGCGCTACGCTGTCTCGTTGCTGAGAGCACTCGGTCTGCAGCGGATCCTTCTTCACCCTCAGACAGAACGGATGAGCTGACCTTCGGCTGTAAGTGAAAACGTGTATTTGAACAGATTCACGACGGAGGTCAATCGATTCGTAATAAGCGATAGATTCGCATGAGACGTGCAACATTACAATCGTACCTGTTTTCGTCGTCTAAGTCGTCGCTGCGGCCGCGTTAAGAGCGAGCGTAAAAGTTAATATCTAGTTTTGCACATACGTTATATACAGAATTTGTTAAAAGTTAATAAAATCACTCACTTAAGCGTGCTGTTGTTGATCCACTCCTTGCATGATTTCTTGGCAAACTCGCATCCGAGGCCTCTTCCCCAGGCTAAGGGTTGAGCGTTTGCGTAGTCGGCCCGGTACCAGCCCGTGTCCTCCATGAGGGCGAGCGTGATTCGAGAGAATACCGGATTTTGAGTGTGCGTTCCCGTCATGGCTTCATTCTTAAACAATAAAAATTTAAATTCAAAAAAAATTAAATATTTTGATATACATATGTATTTCGAAAGTTTTATGCAAAAAGATCACTCAACAGTGTTACATTGGGACTAAAAAATCTAATGATATAATCTTCATTCTTCCGATATTATGCAATTTATACGAATACAAATTAGTTTTTAACCTATTGAAAAATAATCTTTTACTTTTAAAAAAAAAGCAAATAAAAGGATAGCATTTAGATATTTAGATTTAACGCTTTCACCGCGTTTGACTGCTTCAGCCATCATGGCGAACGAGCAGATGGCAGATCAACTTTTGAGCCTTATATCACATTGTTTAATATATTTTAAGGTTGAAAATGATTTAAAAGTTAAAACCTTTATCTAACGACATCTCTTGAAATTTGTTTAAACACATTTGTAGATATATTAAAATTAAATATTTTTCAAAGAATTATTAGTGTTTCTAATTTTCGCCACCGTGGCGCTGCCATCGATTTATTATAGAATTGTATGGCAGAACGTTTTTTACAATTTACACCGAATGTTCGACACATATTCTAACTTTACTGCCAAAGGGTTAATAAGTCGGACACCTATATGAGTGTTTCTGGGCCTCGTCATCATCAGTTGCACATTTATTAATAAGTTTTTAAGCGTTTATTTTGATACTTTTGCCTAGGTTCAACGTTGGTGCAGAATGAACGCGGGTAAAATATCAATATTGTTAAATCAAATAAAAAAGTTTAATCGTAATGGATATATTTTGTTTTAAAAAATTAATTTTCTATAATATGATATCAATAAATAGTAAAGATACGAAAGTAAAGTAAACGAAAGATAAACCGGAACCAAAGAGAAAAAGACTAAGATTAACGAAAATGACAGTACTAGTTATGAAGAAAGTGATTGCGATCGTCGTCTGTGTTGTAGGTATCTATTTTCTAATCGAACGAAGCTCGGATAACTCACGGTGTCTGCGAGTGTTTTAAAAATATTTTACCGATATAACACAATATTCTCATTTTACCCTGCTGTCTGATAATTATTTTTTTAATATTTGTTAATACGATATTCTATTCGGGTTTGATCAAAATTAAAAAAAAAAACAATTTTATTCATGTTCAAAAATAAGGAAAATATTATATAATTAATCGACTTCCATCAACGTGTATAAATCGAATAAAAACTTTTCAATATGTTTTATAGATGAACTAGTTTATCTATAAGTTTAACACGATACAATAAAAGCAATAGTGGTACTTCTAAAACTCGTTTTTCCCAATGCGTCAGAGCCGTTCCTTCTCCTCCTTGATCTTCCAACTCCGCTCCTTCTAGCGAGTCGCAGTCGAAATGTCGGCGAACCTAAAATTCATTAATATTCGTAAAAAAAAGTTGTCGAATGCAATTTAAAAAATGTAAATGAACTGACTTCTGCGACGACTCTAGGCGTGACCATCATTTGCATGTTTCGATTCACGTAGCCGCCTCTGACGATCCATTTCGTTCTGGTGATGTTTCTCACCACTCTATCTGACCATTGGTGAATTTGAAGTCTGAAATGTGAACGAACGATAATATAGACGGAAGATAAAAATAATACGACGGAACTCACTCTTCATTCAGTGGCGGACTGCCCGTGTCCAGTCTTCGCTCCGTCAGAGGATTTCCCTCGTCATCTCTGAAAGAATCGAAATGATCGTATGAACGCGTGTATATTATAAAATTAATCGGAAAAGTCAGCGGCATACCTGTAAAACGCATAAAGAGACACGCTGAATCCCAGAGCGTGCAGCATTTCGTGCTGGACCGTAGATAGCATAGAACCCAAGTCCTGCGGCCTGATGGAAAGCTCGTTGGGGCAAAAGTTAGCGTGGCCCGCTATGGGTCTGAGGAGAGGCAAACGCGTCGGTGAGTCTCAGCGAACGAGTCGAGGTCGCGAATCTAACTCACCGGTCCAGGGCGCTCTCCTGCTGGCAATGAGCGGCGTAGGCCACCGTCAGGCCGCGCTTGCACCTCTCCGTGTCGACGGCGGACACGTAGAGCACGAAGTCGGCGTCAGCCGCCCCCGGCCCCGGGACGGATTCCCCGTCGCCGGTCTTCACTGCTCCACACGCCTGGCCTGTGGCGTTGCACACGTAGCACGGCTGTCGAAAGAAAACTCTTACAAGGCGACGGTCAAACGCGCAATCATATAAATCGAAGGCGAAGGATAAAAAACCGTTTGCATAATCTTTCTGCGACTTGCGTACATTTTATCCTATCGGCGGCCTCGAGAATGCTAATGCGAACGCGGCTGTTTAAAAAATGCAACAAAAACGATACTGCGAGTCGTCCTTACATTCAAGTGTTCTTCCGGCACGTGAACTTCCCCGCAAGTGGTCACGGGCCGACATGATCCGATGCAGTGGGTCCTACCGCCTTTCACGAAAACTTGTCTGCTTGAGCATTTTCTGAAATGGAATAAAAAAAATATTATTACTCTAATACAAATGGACTATTTTTTAAACAAAAAAGGCGCTGGAACTCACTTCTTGTCAAGCTTTTTACTAAAGATAATTATATTCAAATATCATTTAAAGCAGCTTTTTCTATGCCACAAAGTGCATAAAAAAAATAAATAAAATTAATCATGTTTTTTCTTCATTTAGACATGTCAAATCTAAAGTTAAACCAACAAATACAAATATACAACTGAAGAATAAACGTAAATTAAATTGTAAAAAAATATATATTTCTAAAGCTTTGTTCAATTCTCGTCTGACAAATCGTCTCGATTAATATTTTTAGTGTTGGTATCTATGGCCGAATGAAATCTGAAAAACCACAGATAAACGTATTTCGAAGGATCGAAAAGTGGCAAAGGTGGTTCAGCGAGTTTGATAAACAAAAGTTGGACAAGGCTCTTTCTTATTGGATTAATAATTAGATTCATTTGCAGAATGGAAATAAAATTCATAGCATACATATGTGTATCAAAATCAATATTTCATAGCATAAATCAAAAGCAAGAAATGGATATAAAATTCATCCATCTTTCTAAATGTTATAGGCCAATATTTCTGGTCAAATACGCGAGCCCAAAGTGCAAACTTTGTTTTCTATCTAGCATCCTTTTCTCAATTGATTCTTTCAACTTGGAACAAAATGTTTTCAAATCAATAGAAGGATCATTTTTTGAAAAAAAAAACGTGGTGTGAAATGTACAGCAGCAGTAACAGCAGCACATTTATAATATGGGGGGATGGGAAGGGGCATTTGCCCTCTCTTGAATTGGGCCAGAAAAGCGTATCGTTTAATGAAATACTATGAATTTTATTGAAATCAAAATATAAAACAAACAATTACTGACTAGCCAACTTTTGCCCCTCTTTCTCTGGAAAAAGTTGAAATGACGTTCCTGATTATAAACCAGAAATTCTCGGGTCATCCCTCGAATAAAATTTAAAAAATATAGACTCGAATCTATCCCGAAGATATTTTTAAAAATATGTCATTTCAGTGAAATAATTTATTTGTGTCTGTTATTCTTGTATATGTGTGTGCGAATATGAATTTGTATGCATACGTATATATGTATATATTTGTTTGAATTTTAAAATTGTAATAAATTTTATACTTTTGGCAATTTTGACGCAATAGGTTAACCTGTCACGATGGTCCTAATTTTAATAAATAAATAATCATTATTCATAATTGAGAATGAGATAGCAAGTTTGGGTTTACGTCTCTACATTAGTTTTAAAGCACACGATACGGATATACGTTCGATATACTTATCACTGCTTGCAACGAGAAGAGAGAACAACTGCAGACCGGCTAACGAACTTGGCCGATTTACTTATGCCTGCACTACACTCTCTGGAATTTGGCCAAGGTTCGCCAAGGACGGAGAATATAGTGGGTTACTTCGGTCGAGTTCGGTTCTGCCCGCTCTAAAATCTCTCGGAAGTTGTCCGAGGTTACCGAGAACGGGAAGTAAAGTGGGGGTAATTCAATTGACTTGGCCAGCTTCAAGCGCTTCCGAACATTGTCGGCAAACGGACCGAAGTCAAAGGTACGGAAGTCGGAGCTGCTCTTTCGAGCGCGAGCGGTGAGACACTTCTCCTTTCGCTCTCTCGCGTGTTAAGTGACGACAGTGAGAGAGATAATGATATGGTGTTTCGCAAACTGAGATAGAACGAATAGCTCGGTTCAATTTCAGTATGCGCGTAGGCGTCCTATGGTCAATACGCATGTCGAGCGCTGCATCGTGGTCACGTGGTCAAGTTATAATACCACATACTTATCGAAGACTTCAACAGACTCTTACTGACATCTTTGAATATTTTAGGGCACTAAAAGGGATTAATTATATTTTTGATAGTATATTTTTATAACAGAAATCGTTTTTATATTTTTTTTCATATAAAATTAAATAATTAAAAAATAATTAGTGGTACTTGATTTTGTTAAAAAAATCGTTTCGAATATCCTTATGTATTTTCCTAGATCGGTTTATATAAATGTCACACCATAACGAATTCTTATTTAGAATCGATGGCGACAAATTCTAGGATAGTCACAGATAATTTTTATGTCTTATGGGATTTTGCAAAAGCCGACAAAGATTTTGCGTAAATTGAATACTTACGACCGAAAAGTTTTCACTGATATTGTATTGGTGAGTGTCCACACAAACTATTATAATTATCAGTAGCGTAATTTTAATAATATGACAATTTTAAAATTGCGATTATTTGGCACATTTTGATCGCGCGCAAATATGCCAGCTGTACGTGACAGAAGCCGCCGTCCGGACGTCATTCACGGCCACCGTCCGGACGGCATATGAAATTTGCGGCAGTGTGGTCGCTTACTCGAAGTCGTAGGTCTCGGCCGACTTCAGTTGTAACATTAATGTTTGATCGAAATACGATACGAAGATACCGAAAATACGGAGAAAGATGACGCATTACTTCTTATAGTAGTGTAGGTTTTTAACAGATAAGATAATTTCGGAGATCGTCGAAGAAAATAACTAAAAAAAGAAATCTAGTTTATTATTCTCGCTAAGCGGACCTACCTGTTCAATCTGATGACGTCGCCGGTCTTCCTAACCATCAAAGTTTTCTCCCAAAAGTGCACGGACTGCGGTAGGATGGTGTTCTAAAACGATAGCGAGTGTAAATTTAGAGCGAGGCGTAAAATATGCATCGAGTCAGTCGTGCACTTACGTTTATGAGATCGAATTTATCAGTGTCTAGCCTGCAACGAGAAAGAGAAAAGGTGAGAGCGGACGTCGGACTGGTACACGCGCGCGAATCTCACCTGTACACGGAATGGTCGTAGTGGAGGACTATCCTCAGAGGTTGATCCAAGCTGCGCTTCCGCACCAGATGAGGCTCCTCCTTGTGCACCACGACGCCCTGCACCACCTGAACGAATAGAGAGCTAGGTCAGCGAAGAGATCTTAAATCGTCGTCGTCGCGTTAGGGCATCGGCGATTCCCGAAAGCATTTTGAAACGGTGGTGAAAGGCGAAACACAATAGATCGTCTAAAGAGCGGCCGCGAGCAGGTGATCGTGACGTTTTCAAGGATGAAAGGCCATCGTCGTTCACCGAGGGCGCGTACTGCAGTTAAAAGTGACCATAGATCGTAAATGTCGACACTCGAATCCGTTCGACGGACACGATTCGGTGGCTTTGCGATATCGCCACTTTTCACTCGAAAAGTGGCGATATTCGATTATGCGAAAGACAGAGTGTGCAAATGTCATTTGAAAACTGGCAAAAAACATTTGATCGATGACATTTCTCAACCTCTTTGTCTCTAGAGAACGCAGATATCAGGTTTTGCTTAGAGCGTGTCGTATATAATTATCGAACGTTTCCAGTTTTTGGGATTTTACTAATTATTATTATATAAAGACTGCGTCGTAATGCATTCGAATAGTTTATTATAAAAATACACAGTTTCACCGATTAATTACTATAAGGAGAATACCTGGCGATTATTTTTAATCGCATAATATAAAAGACGTTTATTTTTAACTCGTTTAAAGCTGAATTATGGCCTCTAGATTGTAATTATGATTTTTTTTGAAATAGGAAAAGTAAAAGCTTTATAGTGAAGATACAAAAAATAATCTATGGCATAGGCTCCCAAAGTAGGCACCGTGAGCTTTCGGAAAATCTGGGGGCCGTATAAATTATATTCCAAAGTAAGTAGGGCACTGAGGAGTAAGAGTGGGCAATAAGATTTCTTAAAAATAACACTTATTCACTTGACCGCACACATTCGTAACAGTAAAGAATAGAGACACACTTTATTATCGGTCGACATAGAGGTGGAATCCCCGCGAAGACTTCAGATTCTTCTTCTTGAATAAACAGAATAATCGAATATACTACTTCTTGACTAACCGCATCTTAACATCCATTTTAATACGCTATCGATTGCAATTGAAAATATATTTGCGTCGGAAAATATCCAGCAATTTAATCGAAGCTTACTCCAAAAATTTGAGGGATTAATCAGTTCACGAAAAATATAGTAGCATTTGGAAGTACAGGTATTTGCTAAGAAGCATTTTCTGCAATGGATCCTAAAAATAATAAATTAAATATATATTATCACGAGTTCCAAACCGGTGAGTCTTTTGAAAAGGGTAAAATCGTACTCGCGCCGACACGATTTTATTGCTTTTGACGTGAATTTTTGACTTCTGAGAAGTGATAATTGTTTTTTGCGCCCTCCAATTGACCAAAATTCGGTTTGAATATACTTTGACCAATAATTTCATATTAGAAGTACATAGTAAAATCGGTAAGAATAGCTATCATATTTTTAAAACATAGCTTTTTTTTCCTGAGAGTTGAGTTGAGTTGGACATGATGAAAGTTCTAATACTTCGGAAGTTTCATTAAGTCAAGTTAGGTTTGGTTGATTCGTGTAGGTTAGGTTTGGGTTTGAACAGTATGTACGTTTCGCAATTGTAAATTTTAGTTCCACATTCGCCGTCGAATTTTGACATGAATAAGTAGAACGCCGAATGAAATAATCATTGCAACAAAAGGTGACATCGCGACATATTAAGCACTTGATAAATATATTACATAATAATGATATGTGAAATATTAAATACTTGCGCACGTAGGTTCCCGTGGTGGAGGAAACAAATGTTTCAAAATTATTTAAACATTTTCCCGAGGTTGTTATGTATTCAATGAACAGTTTTCCAACATATGCAGGTGAGTCGATATGCTTGAGATTTATTAAATCGATTTAAAGAACTTTCGCGCAATTTATAACATTTTTTTTAGAATCTCTTTCGGCGGTTGTATCTTTAAAACCAGGCTAAAAAGTCCGCATATTTTACACTCGTATTTTTTGCGCAGAAGCTAATTTTTTTGTAATCAATGGGAATATTGATATTTTAAGCAAACTGTGTTGAAAAATGTTCATGCTTGTAGAATTCGAACATCTAATTGATCTACGTAGCATACCAAAAAAAATTTCGCTAACTTTCCAGTGTTTTTTTTTGCACATGCCGAATTTTTTAATTGTCGATAGGAAATTCGAAAATATTTTTATGCACTTATATTGACAAATATTTACACTTGTTGAATTCTAATATTTTATTGATCTACACAACATAGAAACACAGAAATATTAAAAAAAAACTGAATTTTTTAGGGTATATTTTTGCGGTTTACTTCGCGCAAATATTATACTAATTAGATAAAAAATTCTATATACTGTTTATTGAACTTTGTTGACAAATGTAGAATTCACAAACCGTATTGATCTATGTAGCATAGAAATGCAGAAATATCCATCCTAAACATGATGAAAACAGCAATGCGCCGTTTCATAAAAAATCAGTGAGAAATACACCAAGTTTTTTGAAATTATGTCAAGCGTTTTAAGAATTTTTTAGCCTTTTGCCATAATTAGGCGCGAGAGACTGATTGTGGTGAAACGTCTGACTTTTTTCGGACAGAATATTTAATTTATTTATTAAAATTAAGACCACCGTGACCTGGCAGGTTAACCGCCACGATAGCCAAAAGCATTAAATGTATAACAATTTAAAATATATATATATATATATATATATATATATATATATATATATATATATATATATATATATATATATATATATATATATATATATATATATATATGTATATATATATATATATATATATATATATACAGCTTTGGCCATTATAATGAGGTACCCCGTAAAATGGCGTGTAACTCTTTACAAGTGCATAGTTTGACCGAAATATTTTAGCACGTAGTTTTAACCGTAATTTTAAAAACTTACAAAGGAATTTATTGTTTTTTATGTGTGATTTCAAACTTTGTCGTTTTATTTTATTTAATAATTTATTTTGAATATTATATAAACATTTAAAAAATGACAAAAGAACGCGAAAAGAGCGAATATTATTTTATTGCATTCGCATATTAGTCCAGTCAAATAAGGCGAAATAAAGGCTAAATCTCGGAATGAAAGATAACAAGCTGAAATTTTGCACAGACCTTCGTTTTGATGTACTAAGGACAGGGTGAAAAGTCTCATAAAATATCGTGTCTGCTAATCTAGATATAAAAGGTCAAAGGTCACAAAATTTGTTTTTTTGCAAATATCTCGCGTTTTATGCGTCGCACGTCATTAGATGCTTAACAAAACATGTAAAGCATAAAATTTTCTACAAGTTTGGTTTTAATATTTGTTTTGTATCATTAACCGTTTTTGAGATACAGCTCGAAGAGTGGGAGGCGTACATCCGTTTATAGAATCCAGCGAGTATTTCTACCTGCTTAGCTTGGTATAAGCTTTGAAAAAGTAAACAATCGTGAAAAAAGTGGTCTCGGCAAGTCGTTTGAACCATAATTTTATTACTTTCTTCGTTGTATTATTAGGAATTAAGAATGAAATATTGCTCGACAGGAAATTTGTGCGAAAAAATTGAAAGAGTTGACAGATGTCCTTACGGAGTATGTACAAGATGATATGAAGATCATTTCCAAATTAAGAGAAAAATATTTAACTGATATTATAATTACAACGAAGATTGGATCATTCCCTATTTTTTCTTCTCGCGATGCTCAAGCTTAAATTTTATCCATAGCTTGGTATGAAAATAAAAAAGGCACTTCGGAAGAAGAACACTTGCGAGTAGTGGAAGCTGCTGCGGCGATTATTAGAGAAGATATTCGATCTTCTGTTGTTGAGACCAAGTCCTATCCGCCCCCGAGTAAAATATTAATGAAGAAATTCCGAAAACATTATTATATTTTCTGCAAGAAGTTATTATAAAGAACAGAAAAGGAAAGACGGGGCATTTTAAAACGAAATACACAGCTATAAGTCATGCTATAATGACTTCCATACGAAAACGGTCCTTTTCTTCGCAGTTATTAATAGGCCTATCTGTATTTCTTCATAGAAGAAATATAGATAAGCCAAACATCCAAAAATACTTTTGGATGTTTTGTCAAGTTTAGGTTTTTTCGCTTCATATAGTGATACTGTAAAATGTTAAATTTCAGCTGTTTATCACCCACAGCCTCGTAATCAACCATCAGAGTCAAGTGCCTTAGTACAGTATGCAGCGGATAATGCAGAAAAATATTTATACTCTTGATGGCTATAATACTGTTCATATAATGGGAATGATAAAAATAATAACTCCAAAATCTGAAGTTATATCCGATGACCGCATAAAGAAATTTACAACAAAACCAAGTGCAAAGGAGCTAGCAGCACTATCACATATACCCCTTCTAGTGTATGAAAATCATGTCGTACCCGGATTGAGCAAGAGATTCAAGTTCAAAATTTTAATGATGTAGAAGAACTAACCGAACAAATATTTAATGTAGTTGATTTGTTGTGGAAGTACGGAAAGTGGAAAAATATCTCACCGTTGTCAGGGTGGAATGGATTTATTGAACAACTTACAAAAAACAATGAGAACTTTGTAACTTCTCGGATTCTGTTTCTTACTTTTATTCATCATCCTGCGAGTAATATGGACACAATTTACACCACATTACAGTGCGCTATAAACACTGCCAAGAAACATTAACAAAGAACATGCTTAATAACTTTTGATCAGCCGTTGTACATAAAAGCACGTGAAATCGTAGCAGCTTCAGATGCTAACTCAGACTTGTCCAGAGTAGTTGTGAAACTAGGAGGCTTTCATATGCTTATGTCTTTTATTGTATGCATAGGGTATATAATGAATGGAAGCGGAATCAAGGAAGCTCTCAGTACAATTTATGCTTCGAATTCTGTCGACAAAATGTTGGATGGTCACGCTTTTGCAAGAAGTATCAGAGGCCACACGCTATTACTTTTTGCATTATCGATGATGATTTTTGAAGATATGGAGATTGAAAGTTATAATGCTATAGATGGGTTCATTCAGCAGATAACAATTTGAAATGTTTCCTATGAAACTGTGGAAGAATGTACAGGTAACTCTGGCTCCGTAGTTTACATAGCGTTATCCTATAAACGGATGCGCGCTTCCCACTCCCCGTGCTATATCTCGAAAACCATTAACCATACGAAGAAATAAATTATGACAAACTTGTAGAAAATTTTATTTTCTATAAGTTTTGTGAAACATCTAATGACATGAGACACAAAGGAGGCGAGATATTTGCAAAAAAACGATTTTTATGACCTTTGACCTTTAATATCTTGATTAGCAGACACGATATCTTATGAGACTTTTCACCCTATCTTTAGAACGCCAAAACAAAGGTCTGTGCAAAATTTCAGCTTGTTATCTTTCATTCCGAGGTTAAACCCTTATTTGACTGGACTATATTGCATATTATTGACTGACTATAAACACAGTACTTCTTTACGACACGCTGTTCAAAATACGTTGAAATGATTAAACGGATGTGGTTCTTACAAATTAAAGCCAAGAACTGAAAGAAAGCCAAAGACAACTGCACAGGAAGATCGAATGTTGGTTCGCTAATCCCTTAAAAATCAGCTAACTTAAATCGTTCTTACCGGAGGGTTTCGGATGTAAAATAGCTGAGATAGATAAATATAGTTTTACATAGGAGACATCAACAGTTGAAACCGAGCGCTCTTACTAGTTTTTACAATTCATCAATTATTAAAATCTTCGTTAACGAAAAATACAGTAATGATCTCGGCGAAGTTACGTATATAGTCACAAACTGCGTTAAAAACGCATATATTTATAGATTCAAAATTACGATATCGATCGATCAAATCTCACCTTTCTTTCGTCGAACATGTGTTACTTTATAAGTCGTCGAAAAAGAGGTTGCGCTAATATTGAACAGTTTTTTCGCGGTGTAGATCCGAATCGGATATAATATATGAAATAGGATGTTTTCGTCGGCTCGCTAAGGTTTATGGTAATGCGTTTAGAAACCCGAGAAGCGGAATAAATCAACATATCGGTCGATGAGACGTATTTTTCAATAAATTTTGGCGAAAAGTTTAGAAGAGTAGAATCCGAAACGCAGTAGGCGCGTAGGTCGTTTCGAGCAGTCGCGATTGTTACGACCGCGTATAACGTATGCGCATGTTCAGAAAAGGTATTAATAATAGAAACGGTATCGTATTCAAATTCGGCCCATAATTCACGAATCGAATACATAATCAGCGTAGACATTAGCATGTCTATATAGGGCGGGCGTGTCTCTCTGTAAACACTTCCAGACCTATTTTTTGCGATTAATGCGCGTTTTCTGGCGGCGGATTAGCATGCGATGACCTTATTTACCAGACGCGAAAAAGCTGCATCGTGACCGTTAATGGACAATTAACGATTTCTAAACTCGAACGCATCAAACGACGAATCGACGACGATTGCCAATTTATTTTTCCACTCACTCGACGTTATGAGTAACTTGTGAAATATCGCTCGTGTACAGAATTTAACGTTAGCTCGAAAGTCCGCCTAATTAGACGACGCAGTCCGTTTTTGTATTCGCGGTTCGTATTCGTCATTCGACGTGAGGACTGAAATTCGTGTAATGATCGTCGATTCGCTTCGAGTCACGGTTAAGTTTAACGAGTGTGTTGTTTTACTTGTTGTGCTTTTTACTCGCTAAATACTGTGAAAAGCGATAGAATGAACTATGGGAAGATAACTCGCAATGTATGCATTTGGCACACTATTTCAACGCGAATACCAAATTATACACGTACGTGAATTAATATCGATAGAACTTATAATTTAAAAGTCAAGTTATATATTTATTATTTTTATTTTATTGATTTATTTAGCTAATCTACCTAATTGTTAAACAGCAATGGTCCTAATTTGGACCCCTGTGGTACACAGAGATATTATTTTCTCTTTGGAATACGCAAAACTTTTTGCTTTCTTTTTTTAAATAATTATTAAACTATTTCACGTATACCCAGGCCTGCCGAGAGGGGGGGGGGAAGGGAAGGGGCAAGAATATATTTATAAAAAAAATAAAAACTGACCTCAAATAATGAATCTGAACTAAGCTACAGATGTATGTACCTATATACTGATGTATTTCAAGTAAGTTTCTTTAGCTCTTTTTTATACATATTATACAATAAATAAAAAGAGCGGAACATTGCCTTCAAAAGCACCCACTTTCTAGGTATTACTTTCACAATTTAAATTATTATTATGGTCAGAATTAAAATCAATTTTCGGTCAGAATAAATATAACACATGGTCATAATAAAGTAACTTGCTGCCATAGTCACAAGGAAACTTGAAGTTAACCTATTTTATTATCTCATTGTGGTACTCACATATGCGTCTTTGCTTTTTGAACAGTTAGTCATAGATTGGATGATGCTGGACAATTACAAGATATACCGAAATGAGAACAAATCAATACAATATCATTAAAAAAAAAGGTTAGGTTGTTTGGTTCTACAGTGAAAGTCGGCGCGAGCGATAGCGAGACGCCTTCCTTTTCCTATATAAATTTGTAATTATTAATAAATAAAAACCATGTTATAAAATGAATTTTGTTTTACTTTAGAATGCTACACTTTGATTATCATTCACCGCAATGGTGGTCTTAGCGAAGGTCTAATAGTTGGTGTTGACAAGAGCTGTTGATTCAGCGTTGGCGCGTCAGAACTGTCTAGATGTAAACGAACAGTTGTACCAATATTAAACGATAACACTATGTCCAACTGAAAAATTCGAATCTGACCATATGTCAACATAAATCTTACCATTTAATATTAATTCTGACTGGTCTGATTTCAATTTTGACCAATTAATATAAATCTAATATTTATTCTGACCCATGCAATATAAATTCTGACCCGAAAAATACGTGTTTATTCCTAAAAAACAGTCTCGAATCTATCCCGAAAATATTTTTACATTTAATTCAACAGTATTCAATTTTTCTGCTGTTATATAAGGATTTGGATTATTTTTTTTATTGTTTTCCACGTCGTATTTGGGTCACTTTTTATTTCATCTAACGACTTTTCATTTTTTAGCTATTCTTAATGCTTTGACTGCCATATTTCTACATTGTTGGTCTGTTTTCCATTTTTCATGCAATATTCCACTCGTTTTGTTTTTATTATTTGAAATATATATGATTCAACTCTTATCTTAAAAACATTTTTAGCATTAACATCATTAACTTTCACGCACATACTATACCGCTTTGTCAGAGAATTTCGCAAGAGAGAGATGGGCGAGTATATCCTCTTTTCTCTCGCACGTGTGCGGCGAGATGCACAAATGCGTCTGACACAGCGAGAGAGCCAGGGCAAGGTGCCTCACGCTCTGATGCACGCATCAGACGGCGCTTCAATCGTGCATCAGTATTTGTTTACTTATCATCGAGAGAGTTTAGGTTTAATTTTTATAGATATGTTTTTTTATAATTTTTTATTATTATTATTTGTAAAAAAATATATTATGATTTATTGCGAACGTTTGGATAACTGTGGGTGCTTAGCGTCATCGGGTATGAGTAGAAAATGAGTTTGTATGCGTGCATAAACAATGACAAAAATGCATAGCGTGGTCTCATTTTACGCTCGATTAAAAATATTTCTGTTTCTCGACAGTTAAACAGCGGTTATATCGATATTCTGTTTTAAAATTAACTTGACTATATATTTTACTATCCACAATATTTTCCATATCATATTAATATCCATGTTATCTACATTATCTATTATTTTAATTTTATTCTATCATTAATTACATATGTTTTGATCGGTAATTCTTAGAGTTGTTTTCACTTTACATTGTACCCTTTTACTACTGATAAAAACTAAATCTATTAATGTACTCGAGCTATTTAGTTATCCTTTTATTTTCGTTATTGTCGTAAACAAAATATATTTAAGTATAAGAATCCTCACATTTGTTCTAATTAAAATTCCAATATCCAATAAACGGTATCAAAAATGTTATCAGAACTTCGTGCTGTAATGTTATTTATGAATTACAAGAATGAATTTGGATCACGATTTATTAGTCACGTAACCAGCAAAAAATGTAATCTAACTTAAAAAATATTCTTCTAGCCTCGAGACGTTTAAAATTCATCCATTGACGCATGAGCATAATATTATCGCATTATATACGATTAAATTATTTATACATATGAATCGATTCACAGTACTTTGTCTCGCTTTGCATCTAAGATAAACGTTAACATTTATTTAGTGACGAATTTATGCTTCTAAGCAAATAAACAGGATTGTTTTAAAAGATTATTATATACTCGACCTCGTATAGATGATAGCTTTTACTTTCGTACGACTCGTATAGATTATCTATAAACAAAGAACGTAATTAAATAATAATTAAAAATAAAATTACGCAGGTTTAAAGTTGACGTTTATTAATCGTTTCGCTCGTGAGCAACTTCAACTACAGTTTGATTATATTATTAATAAAATGCAGAGCCGCACTCCTCACCTTGGATTTATAGAATCGGTTCATTCTATATATATATGTAGTATGTACATTAATTTTTAAATAAAAAACACACTTCAGTTTGAGTTTTTTTCACAAGTTGAATCTCGACGTAATTATCAAATTTTCTACAAAACGTCAAATTGGCAGTGAGGTAAGAAAAAAAACACTCTTCTTTATATGCCCATTTTTATTGCACATATATATATATAGCTCTCTGAGATTCGGTGCAGCGATTAAAATTGATCGATAATAAGAATATTAAAAGATCAATTCTTAGGACAAAAGTAAATATTCACTATCAAATAAACATTAAAGTGACACAGAGACGTCATTTCAGAGGGGGTAAAATTTGGCTAGTAAGTGGTCGTTTTTTTAATATTTCGATTCCATTAAAATTCATAGTATTACATTTAATGACATGCATTTTTCTGTTTAGAATCCACGTCAAAAGCAATAAAATCGTACCGTCGCGTCGCAGTGGAAAGGCTCGGTTATCTAGTCATATTAAGACTTTTTATAGCAATATAACGACTTTCTGAGAATCGAATGAAGTACATCTAAACCGAATTTTGACCAATAGGAGAGCGCCAAAAACAATTATTATTATAAACGCCGACACGATTTTATTGCTTTCGTCGTGAATTTTTGACTTCTGAGAAGTGATAATTGTTTTTGCGCTCTCCTATTGACCAAAATTCGGTTTGAATATGCTTTGACTAATAATCTCATATAAAAAGTCCGTAGTAATATCGATAAGGATAACTATCATATTTTTGAAACATAATGTAATATTCAAGTGCAGACAGACTATGGAGCAATATGTGAGATGCAACGTGTCTGTACTTTTTATGTTTATTTTTCCCTGACAGATGAGTTGGCTTAGTTTGGACTTGACCTAATGTTCTAAACCTATTTTTAGAACTTTCTTTAGGATAGGTTTGGGTTTGAACATCAAATGAACGTTTCGCAATTGACAAATTGAGTTTCATATACATTTTAGGGCAGCATATTAACGCCTATTTTTCATATATAGGTATGTCTTTCGTGTGAGTATCGAAAAACAAATTAAACAAAAATGTTATAACACTATTTTGAAAAAACCTGAAGTGATTTTAATTTACTTGTAAATCCTCAAGAGCAAATCATATAAGTACATATGTTAGATGACTATGAATACATGCATAATAAATGTTGAATCTAGTTTTATACGATAATATATTTTGAAACCTGTATACAATTTTTGACATTGGTAGTTTTTTTTATTATATAATCAATATGGTTATACAATCTAAAAGTAGACCTAAGAATTTTATATTATCACTTTTTGTAGTTAGAGAATTATTTACAGTGATTGAAATATCAAAATTATCATTAAATATCATCCAGTTTTTTTTGTCATTAATTGTTAATTTGTTTAATCTCATCCATTTACTAATATGAATCAAATCACTCTGTATGTTTCTTTGCATGTCTATGTATTTTTTAGAGTTATATATTAGCCTTGTATCGTATACTTACAGTTGAATCCTTTCTGCAAGTTTACATAGGGTTTAATCATTTATGTATAGATTAATTAATAAAGGTCCCAAAATAGAAACCTGTGGAATTCCAAAATTAACCACCTCACATTCGATTTGTGTATCATTTATTACAACTAATTGTTGTTTATTATTTAAATAGCTTTTTAATAAATTTACCGTTGGTCCTATTATTCCAATATGTTTTAATTTCTCTAATAATATGTTACTAGTTGTAGAAGTACGATTGATAAATTGGAATGGTTAGATATTTATAGTATTTTTATATAAGTTAGAAAATCATATGTCACCAGAATATTTTAGTAAGTATTTAATAAGAAATAAAAATGAACATAGATTTAATACTAGAAATAGAGACAATTTAATGATAGTTAGGTATAAGAAAAGGAATTATGTACGGAAGTGTGAATTTGTATAATAATGCCTGCACTACACTCTCTGGAAGTTGGCCAAGATTGGCCAAGGACGGAGAATATAGTGAGTTCAGTTTTGCCCGCTCTAAAATCTCTCGGAAGTTGTCCGAGGTTACCGAGAACGAGAGGTAAAGTGGGAGTAATTCAGTTGACTTGGCCAGCTTCGAGCACTTCCGAACATTGTCGGCAAAAGGACCGAAGTCGGAGATGCTCTTTCGAGCGCGAGCGGTGAGATACTTCCCTTTTACTCTCTCGCGTGTTAAGTGACGAGAAAGAGAGACATAATGATATGTTTTTTTGCAAACTGAGATAGAACGAGTAGCTCGGTTCAATTCAGAATGCGCGTAGGCGTCTTATGGTCAACACGCACGTCGAGCGCTGCATGGTAGTCACGTGGTAAAGTTATAATACCACATGCTTATCGGTGACTTCAACAGACTCTTACTGATATCTTTGAATATTTTTGGGCAGCAAAAAGGATTAATTATATTTTGATAGTATATTCTTCTAACAGATATCGTTATTATATTTTTTTTATATAAAATTAAATAAGTGAAAAATAATTAGTGGTACTTGATTTTGTGGAAAAAAATCGTTTCTAATATCCTAGATCGGTTTATATAAATGTCACACCATAACGAATTCTGATTTAGAATCGATGGCGACAAATTCTAGGATAGTCACAGATGTGGTGTTCGTATTCTGAAGTATCATTTTTATGCCTTATGGCATTTTGCAAAGCCGACAAAGATTTTGCGTAAATTGAATATTTACGACCGAAAAGTTTTCACTGATATTGTATTGGTGAGTGCCCACACAAACTTTTATAATTATCAGTAGCGTAATTTTAATAATATGACAATTGAAAAATTGCGATTATTTGGCACATTTTTCGATCGCGTGCAAATATGCCAGCAGCCGCCGTGCGGACGTCATTCACAGCCGCCGTCCGGACGGCATATGAAATTTGTGGAAGTCGGCGACCTCTGTCGACTTCAGTTGAACTTCGGTTCGGACAACTTCCAGAGAGTGTAGTGCAAGTATAATATTCCTAGGGCGATCCGCAAAAACAAAACTGTAACGGGTTTCCTAAATGGAATAAAAAAAACACCTTCATGTATTAAGAAATAAATTATAATATTAAGTATTTTTTTATTTTCTGTTTATGTTATATATTATGTGTATGTTTAGTTCAAATTTGTTTGATGTAAAAATTAGCTATTTAGCTAAATAAAATAATAATAATAATAACAGTATCACTGTCAATGTCTTCGCTTACTGTTTGAAGCTTTGAATTAATGACTTTAACAATTGCATCTACACAGTTTTCATTTTCATTTTAACATGCTAAATCGTCATTTATTGTCAAAATTTACTAAAAACCTCTTCGTTATTTAAATTTACTGTCCTAGATTACCGAAATAGTTCCCTTATTTGGTTTATGTTATTTTAGGATTTGGCCCAAATAACCAGCAGTTCCAATAAACCAGTGGTCCAGTTAAGCGAATTCGAATATATATTATAAAACGTCAAACTTGCAGTGCGGTATACAAAAAAATCATCCTTCTCTAAATGCCACTTTTATTGTACATATAGTTTTGTCGTTCTCTCAAAGATTATTTTTATTATATTCGGCGAAGTGATTAGAATATTAAAAGCTCGATTCTTAGGACAACATTCATTGTCAAATAAATATTTCAGACGCTAAAAACGTAAAAGAAAGAAGAAAGTACGGGTAGATAGGGTCAGATTGTTTCTACCGGTACGCGACAATTGGGCGACGGACAAATGGGCGATTCCGGTCAATTGGGCGATGGTTATTTGGGCGACGGTCATATGGGCGACAGAAAAAACTTGCACGCTTTGCTTTATTGTAAATATTAATAAAATATACATTAAAACGAAAAAGTATATTAAATGCTAAAAACAATTTTATTTTCAAATTATTAACTCATATTATAATTATATACAATACCATGTAAATATTCTATGATATTTTTTTCTATTGTACCTCAAAACTTTTATAAAAATTCTTTGGTCTGTTCTTTTTATTAAGATATCCATTAAAAACATATTTTTCCTTGTCTTTTTGACTATGCCTGAATTATCCATTTATGAAAAATATAAACTGTGGTAACTCAAATTGGTCGTTCTCAACAATGATCTATAAAAACCAATTATCTATAAATAGCACATAAAATATAACCCACATGTGAATAAAAAGACACATACTTATTTTTTTGCTGTACTGAATTTTTTACCAAAAACACAATGACACAATGACACTGTGGCAAAGTGACAAAAACCACGACAAAAATAATTTTCAAAGACGCAACGAAACTTTTTGCGAACATTTTCAGTGAAAATTCAAAAGTATACTGAGCGCTAGTTATGGGGTTTTATATTTATATATAACTACCCTATCTAGTTTTAAATAGATAACTGTAAAATATGCGATTTTTGTGAATTCGCAAAGTTTATTCTCACACTAATTTCCAAGGCGCAAAACATAAAAAAAATTCGCGGAAAGGGCAAAACCCACGATAAACATTTATCAGCGCTAGTTCTAGGTTTTTATATTTATATATATAACTACCCTATTCAGTTTAAAATAGATAACGGTAAAATATGCGATTTTGGAAATTCCAAAAGATTGTTCTCACACTAATTTATAAGTCTCAAAACATAAAAAAATCGCGTAAAGGGCAAAATCCATGATAAACACTTATCAGCGTTAGTTCTGTGTTATTATATTATTATATAACTATCCTATCTAATTTAAAATAGATAACTGTAAAATATGCGATTTTTGGAAATTCCAAAGGTTTGTTCTCAGAGTAGTTTCCAAGGCTCAAAACATAAAAAAAATTCGCGTAAGGGCCTACTATAAACATTTATCAGGTAGTATACTTATAATAAAATTACCGACTTAAGCCGTGTGTTTTAAGTGTTTTATGATATCGGGTAACTCTCTAAAATTTTTGAATAAAAAAAATCACTGTTAAAGTGATATTTTATGATTAAATAAGCACAAATGATAAGTAAATATATACATACTATATCTTATGTAGGTATATTATATTTTGTTTAGACCAAATAATGTTTTCATCTTTTAATTCTATTCTAAAAAATATTACTTATATTTTCGTATGTACGTATATATATAATATACATATATATATATATTTTTTTGTTAATATGTATTAAATTATGTTAATTATTTAATTAATTATAAGATCATGATTTACATCACATTTATTTGTAATGCATTATTATTCTATCGCCCAAAAGACCGTCGCCCAAAAGACCATCGCCCATTTGTCCGTCGCCCATTTTGAATCGCCCATTTGACCGTCGCCCAATCGCCGTCGCCCAATTGACCGTGTCCCTGTTTCTACCCGTATACTAGTATCTTTCGTTTATGCGACCTTGGCGATCGATAAACACCGACTAAATGCATCGTTAGAATTATCATAACGTAGCCGAATATTTTTTCTATCTAATCTGATTAAAACTCCTTTCACTGTACGCTCGACAATTAGTCGTTGATGCCTTTACGTAAGCGATTCTCGACATGCGTATATAATAAAACTCGTTTATTATACAATAAAACGACATACATATTCATCGGCTTTTTTACGAGGCGCGAGCGGAATGTGTATATTAGACGTTTTTACCTCGTTTTTTCACAGAAGAAAAAATGTCTCGTTTCAGTCTGCTTCTTTGGCGTCCCTCCTTGACATCTTCGAACGCGGTCACCTCTAGCGAAGCGATCACTCGATTGCCACCAATTTAGATCTTTTAGCTCCCAAATCGCGATGTCTTCGATTGTAAAATTAAATAAAAAAAAATCGAGACCGCCGCTGCAGCGAGAGCAAAAGCAAGGGCGACCGCGAAAAGGCGAACCTATCGACCTTCCTCTGTAATATATGGAGATGGAAATCGACAGCGCGAAAACAACGCTCGTCTTGCGGCTATTTTTTCATCGCTTGGCGAAGTGAAAAACAAAAATCTAGTGCAACAACATCCGCACGTTTGTTGTTCGATTCGAGAAAACATCGCAGTGGTCTCGGAAGCGCACTTATACCGGTATAATTCGGCGGCACTGTTTTCGATTAATGCGGAACGGCGTCATAAAAGCGTATCGAAAGTAGAAGAGATGATTTGAATAAATTCGCGTACACGGTTATGCAGAAAATGACTCGGTTTAATATTATAGGCCGCGACTGAATAATATTTCACGATTTCTTTTATGCACGATTGCAATTTCGATATCTACGAAAGACGAGCGGCGCGACCTATAATTCGCAAGCTAGCGAAAGTTTTTTTAGCGAGAGAATCGAAAATTTCCTCGCTGCGTAGCAAAACATACATCGTGAAAATTCGCAAGGAAGTTATTTTATCGTATTTTCGTAGTAATTTTCGATTCAAATAAATAAGTTACTCTCTATACGTATACGCAGTTGCGTAGCTAGGGGGCGGGCAAGGGACCGCCCCGGGCGGCACTTGCTTGGAGGCGGCATTTTCGCGATGGAATGACCATTTGTGTAATGTGGTTCTTAAACTGAATGCGTTAACATGAATAGTTAAGAGTGAAGTATACGTGATAAAAATATTTTTTACAGCCATTTTTGTTGGTTTCTTAGAATCGGTAAAAGTCGAAATTACACCAGATGTTTCTCATTTTTTCTTTGAGTCGAGCGCGTGCTAAAATAATGAAATGCCTGATAACCATTACCATATTTCATTAAACTTGAAAACTGATATTTTTTATAAGCATATTAAATGTGAAGGGTATGCAGCGTAGCTGGGATGGGGGTTAAAAGGAGACATCTACCCCGAAAAGTTTTGGCATATTAAAGACATGCATTAAGTTACAGATTTTGTATTAGATAATTGTATGGGGGGAAGGGGACTAAGTTAAGAATCGCCCCAGGCGGCTACAAACGCTAGCTACGCCACTCATAAATGTATCTGTATGTATGTGCCCCAAAATCTAGATAACCTAATGTACATATATGTTAAAAATTACGTTGATTTTAAATACGTGGCTAGTCACACAATTGCATTTTCAAGGTCGTCGATGCCGGCAAAATATTCCTACTATATCGGCGGATATATAATATTTTACAGGTCTTCCTTTACTAAGGTGTGACTTTCATAGAACGTTGGAAATTTAGCCAGCGCACTGCAGAGACTTTTATCATTAGATCATTAAAAATGTATACGCGCTACTTCAGGAATACTTTAGTATTGCGCACTCTTTATGATGCTCTAGTCTGCAGCATACTAGAAACTAGCTCTATTATTTGGATTTCAGGCGTAATGAATGTAATGAATTCAAGCTGGAAAAAGTATAGCGTAAATTCCTTCGATATTTATACTTGAAGGAATACAGGTATTATTCTGGGAGCGTTGGGATATGTTTCTTTGTCAACTCGCAGAAGTGTTTATATAATTAAACTACGGTGCTCGAGCAGCTCCAAAAGTGGGCTCCGGAAGGTTGTTATAGTTCTAGGTCGCGTCCACTGTTCTTGCTTGTAAAGTCTAGAGCTGGAGCACTTGCCAACTCTTCTCTGACAAAGGCCGTGTGTGGGTGTGCGCATACACATATGAATTTGTATGTATTCATACGTATATATGTATATATTGGTATGTATTTTAAAATATGTAATATATTTTATATTTTAGGCATCTTGTATTTAGAGCAAATTGGTGGGGCGTACCACCCAAAGTTGCCATCTTTTTTTCACTTTTGAATAGTGACGAAACGGATAGATCTTAAAGTGACTCTGTTAAATGAAACGGAGTATAAATACTATTTACGAGGATAGAGCGAAACATTCGTTCTTTTGACATTGCATTCTTGGGGTTTTTTTTTGGTAGTGGTCCCAACATCAGTAATGGGTCAAGGGTATACTATAAATAAATAATAGTTAAGAAGCTTAATTTTTGTGATTAAATAAATTGCACCACAGTGGATTCAATAAGAAAAAAGTTTAAACAAGTATAAACAATTTTTGATTCCCTCGAAAACAAATTATTGCGTCTTTCCAGTCTTTAAGATTCTTGTATATATTATAATATATAACCCTATTTTCAAACGTATAATTCAGAAATGCGCATTTGTAGTTGCTTTTATTATTCGCATATTTTAAAAGCTATCATGGTCGTCAATGAAGTGCAAAAAAATATTAAGCGATAACAGCCGATGATAATTACCCGTATTGCATTTCCACGTTTTATGCGAATGACACGTATTTGTTACAGAGCCGGAAGCGTAATAGCTTTTTGCTGTGTGACATTGTGTAAAATTACACGAAGAGTAGCATTATCCGTTGGAAGATGTCGAAAAGGCGATGGAAGGTTACTCGTTATTGCAGATACCAGACTAGGAAGTAAAGGTCGCTTTTCGAATTTGCAGGCGAGTTTCGAGAACTATTTCGATTATACTCGAACGTACGTTTTTATAGTGGTTTCTAAATCTCATAATCGACTGAAATACAAAGCGACGCTGTAATAACTGTCGAAACCGAATGCAAAATTTAGACTCGTTCCGCTGAAAAATGGAAATTTTCCAGTTGCGTCGCCTTCGGTACCGTTTGTTTTTGGGCTCGAATTCGTGTTGATATCGTAGGAATAGTTTATCATAAATTAGCGGATTACTATGTGGCATTCCGGGGCACGGTTTAAACCGGACAGAAATGCGTCTCGATTAATCCTCGATCGAGCAAACCGCGATGTAACGTATCGTTGCGTCGAATTTGCACAATCACCCCTGCGAACCGTTTCATTGTTGCACATACGTGCAGAGCGTGCGAAAATTTCTAATCGAATTTAGCGCGGAAAACTCCCAGCGCTGGGTTGCCACTCGAAAAAAGGCCAGATTATCCCCTTTCTCTCGGATCGATCACGAGCGAAGAATCACTGCTTGCTTAGGGAGGAGTCGCGTTGACCGCAAAGAGCACGGGCCCCGAATTATAGGGAGCCCAAATATATTTATAAAAAAATATTTCAATCAATACGTAATTAACATAAGTAAAATAAATTACAATATATAATAAATCGAGAGGAAGAGAGGCGTGTTATAATACAAATATATTCACATTACTACATTTTTGAAAGTTGATTTTAAAACAGTTACTCAAATACATATATTATCAAAATACACGGAAATAATACTTAAAATTCAAAATATGAACGCATTCGTGCATTGTTTAACCGAATGTTTAATAAGATCTAATATATTTCAATCGTATGAAAAAATATAGAGTTGGCTTTTAAATAGAATATCAGGATGAAACAATTAACACGCGTTTGTGGGCGATTTAACACTAATTAAGATTAATTGTCGACAATTATTAGATAAAACAAGGACAAAGGAAGATGGGACACTACGTTTGTACGTATCCGATCTCGCGAGTAAATTTTCAAAAATATTCTTACTGCATGATCCTTGACGGCATTTAAAAATTATAACAATTTAACAATAGATACATTATTCAAAGTTGTATAACATTTTATACGATGCATCGAGCATTTCTTCGGAGGAAATAGCACTTTGTTAGGAAAATAACACAAATATTCGACCAACGTTACTTTCGACATTCTGCGAACTGAAAACGACAGTTTAACCCTAGTAGGACCAGAACCGCAGGATCCAGTTACCCGCGCGTTTTAAAAAGAACCAAGTACCCTGTTATTTTTGACGGGTTATTTTAATTTCGTGATTTCTCCAAATGAAATATATATCTCACACAATTTTCACGATGCAAAATTCTCAGGCTATTATTTTATTTCGCAAAACTCATTTAGAGATTAAGTGAAACAAAAAAATCCCTATTTAACAATCTGATAGTATTGTTTCACAATGTTTTATGACATATTTCTTTTCGGTATTCTCAAAAATTTGCCATTTAACAAATATTATTTGTTTAATATTTTAAGCACACGGAATACTCGGAGGACGGTTGTACACAAAAAATGATTTATGATCGTTAGAGCTTTGATGGCTTGATGGATAGCTCTCTAGCAAGAGATGTGAACAGTTTTTTTAATACTCCAATGCAATTTTGATATTCATTACACAGAATTATTTGATTTGATAATTAATAATATTATCGATTCAGAAGCAACAAAAAATATATTTATTCTTCACTTTTATAAACATGAAAAGAGAAAATTATGTGATTCATAAATAGAAGATTATAAATTTATGATGCAATGATCGGCACTTCATAAAGTTTCTATTAATCCTTTGACTCATAGTAGAAACATATTTTTGCTGTGAACAATATATTGGGACGGGTGAGCCCTTTCGTGTGTTTTTACGATAAACAAATTCATATATTAAAATTATTCCACGCTCACAGACAAAAGCAAAACAAGAGTGGTTCAGAAATATTTTTTGCCATTTATTTCCATCTTACTTTGGTTTCATCACAAAATTGAATCTTGTCTGCGGACTTTAAAATTCATATATTATGACTAAAATTAAATATCAAATTGTTTATACGTTATTCTATGAATATTTTAATTTATCAATTCTACGTTTATTTAGGGCACAGGGATAAAGATACATATATTAATTATATTATAATTTTTAATCTGTATTTTTCGGTCGATTAAATATTGACATATTACCGATCGCGAGAATAAATATAGCTGCTATGAGAAATTAGCGAAGAAGCACCTATACTTTTACGTTGGAGATTTGCTCGATTATAGCGAAAACAATAGCGTTGCGGTTAATTTTAATCGAGACATTCTAAATTTGGAGAAACGATTAATTTCTCTCGTATTTTACAATGCAATTAGTTAAATACGTAAATATACACGACGGTATTACGCCAAACAAAGCCGCATGTCCAACTAACGGGCCAAAAATACCGATCGATCGGTTAATTAAATTCAACTACCTATACTTACTTATTTAGAGTGCGTTGATAACTCTTTTATATTTTAATAGCGCCGCTTTCTACAATTTTTAATGTGGCTTAAAAAATAATCTAGCGCCTCGTTGTTAACGAATAATTTTGCTACTGCAATTCTGCTACGATTCGGTATGATTCAATCAATTTTACTACATCGGGGGATCGAATGAATCTAAATGTTTGTTCCTTTATTATTATTTTTATTTTAAGGGGCGAAATCGTCTGGCTTATCTACTAATTTATAAGCTTTAAATATGTTCTTCGGTGGATGAGTTGAAGATTTTTTATAAACAATTAGTTTGCGAATCGAGCGCGCTGAAATTGTTCACCAAAAAAATATAATGCAGGATATGAATCATACAAAGAAGGTATGGTAGTCGCATCTTCGAAGAGCAGGATTCATCATAAATATACGAATTGATGGCAAATTTCAAGGGCTTTGAAAATGCCGATAAAGGCGAAGAAACTGCAAACTACCGATGCTGAGAAAAAAATCCAAATAATCCTAGATTTTTTCAATGAATAATTCATTAAAACTTTTTTTTATTGAATCCAATTAATTTAATCACAGCTTTTTACATATTATTTATATATCATTTACTTAGGGTAAACCATGTACCTGTTCCAGATGTTGGGAACACTACCAAAAAAATAATGCAAATACAAAAGAAAGAATGTTTCGTTCTATCCTTATAAATAGTATTTAGTTTATTATTCACTATTGTAATTTACACAAAACCAATAGTTCTGAACATATTATTAAACGCACGGATTTTATTGCTTTTTTTATTACTTAGACATATAAAACACTGAACATATTTATGTATGTACATTACAATTAATTACATATTTGTAAACGTGATGTTTGGTTATATTTGTCAATCGTATGATATTTCTGGAAGCAATCTTTCATATGAAGATATGTTTTTAAATTACGTTTTAAACATCTCCTCTGTTTTTCTTTCACCAGTTTATTTTAGATATTTTAGATAAATTTACTATATGGGAATAGTACATATTTGAAAAGCTACACCTAGTCCACATCTTGACGATTTTCTTATCCTTTGATGCAAATACAAAATATGGCAAAGTGAATTATCAGCAAGTGATATAAATGTGCAGAATTAATAGGATGATCCAATTCGAGAATCATATGTTAGCGGCACTGTAAATATTCAGGCGTGTTCAAAATGTCAAATGCAGGGACGTCGTTTCAACTTATTTCAGTGGAGGTCAAAGGTTGGACTATTTTCAGTGGTCTATTTTTATTTCGATTCCATTAAAATGTTGACATGCATTTTTCTGTTTAGAATCCACGTCAAAAGCAATAAAATCGTAACGTCGCAGTGGAAACGCTCGGTTATCTAGCGGTCATATTGAGACTTTTTATTACAATATTACGATTTACTAAGAATCGAATGAAAAAAACCATTATCAATTCTCAGAAGTCAAAAATTCACGTCAAAAGCAATAAAATCGTACCGTCTCTATTGCGGTAAAATCGCTTCGTTATCTAGCATTCATATTTAGACTTCAATGGCGCAAAAATAATTATTTCTTCTGAGAAGTGATAATTGTAGAAGTGCAGAAAAAATGTGACGTCTGTCTGTGGTATTTCTTACGCTTATTTTCCCCTGAGAGATGAGTTGGCTCAGTTTGTATTTTAGACTAAAACTAATTAGTTTTAGAATTTTTTAGGTTAGGTATGGGTTTGAACAATTAAGATAAATTGAGATTCATATACATTTTAAAGGAGCATATTAGCACCTATCAGTAAAATTATATTTTCGCTAGTAGAAATATATATCAACTGGTGAAAATATATTTGGACCAGGGAGCATGTAATATATACAGAGGCGGCCATATAATTGATATTATTATTTATAATTAATGAAATATTCAAATGTTCGATTAATAAAAATGATCCGAAGATTTATTTAAGTTTGTGTTATTTTAGATGTTCGGAGACTGAAGTTGGGATATCTTTCAGCATAAACAATGTAACGCAAAAATCTATCGTACAACTGAAGGACTACTCTCGATTAAAATAAAACATTTATCCTAATTAATTTTTGCGACGTTATATACCTATAATAGGGCAGAAAACAATAAATATATAACAATTGATTTGTCAACATCAACTTTAATGCTCTCAAAATATTGAGTTGAATTAAAAATAGTAATTTAATTTATTTAAAGAAAATATGTACGTAAATGTAAAAGCAAATATTTTTAGATTGAGAACCATAGATAACCATTTACACGGGATAAACTGGTCAAAAAATTGTTTCCATAATCCATCGATGGATCAACAGAATTTAATAATTTAACAATTCCATGTAAAATAGTTCGGAATTACTAAATCTTTTTACCGTAATATGTTGATCTCTGTGTAACTTATGAAATAAAATTCTGGAAAACATTTAGGGCATGACATACATGCCTTTGGACCACTAAAGATTAATATCATGAAACAATAGTATATTAAAAATAAATATGCAAATAAAAATTTATTGTTTTTTACTATTCCCTTGAAATTTATTAGCCAGGATAATCGAGAGATATAATAACATTCGGGATAAGAGTCGTTTTTTGATATTATACTAAACGACCGAAAACAATCTCACTGGGTCTCGTCATTTATATTATGAAAATGTATTTGCATCCCGCTTGGCGCATTTATTTTAATATAAAGAGGGGGCGGTAATTATTCTCATCCGGGGCCCCGGTCGTAATGGACCGCTTTTCGCATGCAAATGCCTCCTTTTTCGGATGCAAATGACCAATTTTCCCGACGGTGCGTGCAAATCGGAATCGGCGTCGGTCTCGCGACTGTCGCGACGAGATAATTGTCTGCTAATTCGCGCATCTTATGAGAAAAGTCGAGCGAAGAGCGTAGAAAGTACGCGCAATTAGCTCGAACGCTAGATTTTCTCACGCGCGCGAAAGTCTCGAAGGCGACGCGTCTCCCGCACCAGGGCGTTACCTCATGAGCGCGGGGGTGCTGGTGCTGACAGGGGTAGTCGGGCGCCGGCCTCGGTCCCGCGGGAGCCCTGGCCCAGCCGAGTCCCGCAGCCGCGCACAGCAGGGCCGTCCACGCCCAAGCGCGCGCCCTCATAGCCGCATGCCCCCGGAAGCCTCCGCCCCCTTTCACGACGCGACGAGCGAACGCGACGTCCGACAACGCCGAAAGCCGGCGAGCGACTGTCAAACCGGCTCACTCGATCGACTCGCCGGAGACATCTAGCGGCTCCGCGTGTGAACTAACCTTCTCTCTCACCGTTGCGGGAAAATGAAAAACCGAATGTTCGCAAACTTCGTGTATTCGTTTCGTCGTACAGTGTATAAATAAGGAACTTAAACGAGGCATAAATAAATAGAGTAGAAGTAGTAGTAGCGGTAGTGGCGGTATCAGCGCCTTCTCGGGACGAAGGTGAGACCGCGCGCGTCCGGCGGCAGCGCCAACGAAGCCACGCGCGCCCCCACGCGCTCCGGACGCTCGCAGACGACGTCGAAGTTCTGCAGAACGGTCGCGATCATCAGCAGTCCGTAGTGCTGCAGCAGCCCCTTGCCCAGGCATGTGCGGCGGCCGGCGCTGAACGGGATGAAGTGGGAAGGCACCGGCTTCAGCGACAGCACCTCCCTCTTGACGGTCTTGGAGGGTTCGTTGGACATGTCTCTGCGCCTCTTCGATTCGCTCTCCGACTCCACCCCGGAGTCGTGGTCCGAGCCGCGGCGATCGCCCTTCACCTGCGTTAAAATACAATTATTAACTCGCAAATAAATTTAAATTTCACTTAAATTTTATTTTAATAAATTTAAGTAAAATTGCACACAGCGAAAATGCTTCATATTCTTCGCTATTTTTAAGCAAAAAATTGTGTAATGTAAGTGTATCATTCCAATGTAAATTACTAATATAATTTAAAATATTTTTATGGCATGATATTTTAATATTAAATAATCTATGATCGGAAATATCGCTGTGCGTAATTTTTTAATATTATATTTTTACTGTTTATTTATTACAACGCTGATTATCGCGACTCTGAAGGTTTCTCCGATGCTCAAACATTTCATACATATGTATGTCAGATCAAATTGTTTTGTAAAATAAAAAAATATTTAATAGTAGTATCGCCAAAAACATTTTATACACGTTGCGTTTGGCGAGCTAGTTCGAGATTGACCGCGACGGTAAAGAACGAGGGGCGCGATCGCGACTCTAGCGACTAAAAAATCATCAATAATTGACTGACTTTCGACACCGTCCCTCGGCGACCTTAAAAAGAGCTTTGTTACGCTATTTGATCGTATCCCGGTAGATGCGTTATATTTTCCGATTCTGTTCTAACGACAAGAATAGGTACTTCGCTTCGCTGCGATTCAGAACAGGAAAATTTTTTTAAGTTTTAACAGATCTTACTTTTTGCAAATATAAATACACATTTATGCGACAAATAAATTCTTAGCAGTGAAATTTGTCAAAAGTGCATCTCAAAACCAGTTAATAACTAACCGAGCGTTCCCATTACGACGTGATTTTACGATTTCTGTGAAGCCAAAATCGGACGAAACGCGTTAAAATACAATTTTGTTTAATGGAAAGTCAAAAAGACACTGCAAAAACAATTCTCAGTTCTCGGCAAATGTTGAGTCACGCTTTTGAAAATATTTTAAATCAAAAACAATTGAATAACCCTTAAAACTTATTAATTTAGATTTAATTCGTTTCATTGTTACTAACATGCCCGCTCTCAGAACCGTTACGTATAAAAGCTAGTCGTTAAATAAATAAATGTAGATGAAAATGAGACCGCAAGCTCCCGGCTACTGCGATTCATATTCATAGAAAAAATAACGGGTAGAATTTGAATTCCCTCGTATAAACGAATCGTGTGTTTTGAACGAGAATAGAAATATCGTTACGTTAAAAAGAAAAATATACATCAAAATGGACACAGGAATGAGTACTATCTTAAAAAAAGTGCATAATTTACATGCAGTGCATACAACATTTGGGGGAGCGGATTGAAGCATTCGCCCCCCCTTGAATTTGGTTAGAAAAATGCATATCATTTAATGAAATCAAAATATTAAAAAAATTACCATTGACTGGCAAACTTTTGCCCCCCCCCCTGGAAAAAGTCCCTGATTCTAAACCAGAAATTCTTTGGTTATCCCTCAAAGAATATCTATAGTAAACAGTCTCGAATTTATCGCAAAAATAATTTTTTAAATATGTAATATTAGTGAAATCATATCGGAATATATTTTTACTAGTGAAAATATAATTTATCTGGCAGGTGCTAATAAAATTATATTATTTCAACTTTTTCATACGTAGCAATATTATGTATAAATTAACATATACAAATCATTATTATTTACATGCGATATATAAATGTTACAGTGAAGTTACATTTTCACAAGTAAAGTCCAAATACATTTTCATCAGTAGATATATTTTACTACGACCGAAATATAATTTAACTGATAAGCGCTAGTGAAATTATATGTTGCGCTAAAATGTCTATTTGAAACCTGTATTTGTTGTTCAAACCTAAACCTAACCTACACGAATTAAGAAAACCCAACTAGTAGGTCAGTCTAAATTGAATCAAACTAAGCCAACTCTCAGGGAAAAATAAGCAGAAGAAGAAGTACAAAGAGATGTTTCATTTTGCACATTGCAGATTAAAAATATAATGGCTATCGCAGTAGGGCGCAAAAAATTATACCTTCTCAAAAGTAAAAAATTCACGATTTTATTGCTTTTGACGTGAATTTTTTACTTCTGAGAAGTGTTAATGTTTTTGCGCTCTCCTATTGAGCAAAATTCGGCTTATTGTATTTCATGTGATTCTCAGTGAATCGTAGTATTGTTATAAAAAGTCTCAATATGAACGCTCGATAACTGAGCGATTCCACCGCAACGACACCGACACGATTTTATTGCTTTTGACATAGATTTTTGACTTCTGAGAAGGAATAATTGTTTTTTGCGCTCTCATATTAAGCAAAATTCGGTTAAGTTGTTCTTCATTAAATTTATAATACCTATAAGTCGTAGTTAAATCTAGCGTTCACATTACGACGGCAACGGCACGGTTTTATTGCTTTTGCAGTGGAAATTTTTGATGCGGATTTTTGCCTTCTGAGAAGGGATAACTATTTTTTGCGCTCTCCTATTGGTCAAAATTCGGTTTAGATATATTTCATTCGTTTCTCAGTAATTCGTAATATTGTTATAAAGTCTTAATATGGACGCCAAATAACCGGGCGCACTGCAACGATTTTATTGATTAGGTGGTGGAATTTGTCCAGAAAAATGTATGCCATTTTTCAGATGATGGAATCGATATATTAAAAAAATGACCACTGACTGGACAATTTTCGCCCATTTCTGGAAAAGCTGAAATGACGTCTCTGCATACAAGTTTTATAAGAAACGAACAAATCATTTTAGCTGTATATAATTTATAATTGTATTAATATTTCACTTCAAAGCCAAAATAATCAGCGAATAAAAACACGAATTTGACGTAAAAATCGATTCCTACATTTGAAAAATATTTGTTGAGAGTAACAAAGATCGAACGGATTTACAAGAAAATCTGTCCTAAATCATAAGCGAAAACTGCTGAAAAATATTTTCATATAAATATGAAATTACAGATCGACTTAGGTATAATATATCTCTAGCTATATATTTTAGTTCCGTGGAAATTTAACAAAACGGATCAGGAAAATATAGTTTAAAGCTGATATTTCTGACTGGCGGAATTAATCAAAAAATAATCTCACCGATAATTTACCGATAAATGAGTATATACGATATACAGAAGATCGGGAATAACGATTATTATATTATTATAGCTTTTCTTATAAGAGCTAAATTTAACTTTATAGATGGATAATATCGCCCAAAAAAAATTTTCGATTGACTGAACGGACAGGCGACGATAAATTTATAGGTATTATCAGATTGCGCATATATTAGATTATTCTAGAATTACCATTTATATTTTCTTCCCCGTAGCTTTAAATTTAAATGGCCTCCGAATGGCTTGGGTTATAGCGGTTTTAGCAGACACAAATACTAAAAATTTACCTTGTAAATGCATCGCATTAATTCTCTAGCCGGCCCGATCGCCGCATTGATTAAATATGGCGGATATTCTATAACATATTCGTCGAATGTATTTTCAATCGTAGTAAATATGCGCGTACATACCTCCACCGTCGTCGCCTCGACGAAGCGCTCCGGTCGGAACTCTTCGGGCGCCTCCCACAGCGCGGGGTCTCGGTTGAGCTTGTGGTTGTTGAGCACCACCACCGTGCCCTTCTCCACGAGGTGACCCTTGACGGTGGTCGTCTCGGTGGCCACGTGCGGCACGATGGGCGAAGAGACGTAGCGCAGCGTCTCCCGCAGCGTCGCCGTCGCGTAGGGCAGGTCGTCGGCGTCGCTCATCGTCACGGGTCGCCTGCGTCCCGTCGCCTCGTCTACCTCCGCCTGGATCTTGGCCTGCGTTTCGGGGTGCAGCGCGACCAGCAGCAGCGCCTGCGACACGAAGTTGCCCAGCGCCGAGCTGCCGCCGAGGAAGTCCTCTAGCGCGAAGAGGATGCCGTCGCGGGACAGCTGCGGCTCTCGACGCAGCGCCTTGAGCAGGCCGTCGGTGAAGTCGCGTTCGCGCTCGTCGTCGTCCAAGTCCAGCTCGCGCGCGTCGGCTATGCGCGCCAAGATGAAGGCGCGGATCTCGGTGGACCAGTCGGTGAGGTCGGAGACGAAGCCGCCCGCCACGGGCATCAGCCACGGGAAGAAGTCGACGGCGCGGCCCTGGTTGATCTCGAAGAATATCTTGTCGAAGAGCAGCGCCACCCGGGCGAACTCGCGATCGCGCTCGGCGTCGAATCGCGTCGAGCACATGTACTGCGTGAAGAGGTTCAGCGCCGTGCCCATGACGACGCGCTTGAAGGCGAACTCCTCGCCGCGCGCCCTGGCCTCCTGGGAACGCGCCCTCAGCGAAGAGGCGAACTCGCGCATCTCGAAGTCGCCGATCTCGGCCATGGACTTTTTGTACGGCGAGTCGGGCCTGGGATTGCAGTGCTTGCGCGCGATGCTCCTGCGCTTGATCTGCACTCCGCTCCAGTCGCACAGAGCGAGAGCTGCAAAAATTTAAATTTATTGTATATTCAAGGAGAAGCATAGCATAATAAACGAGTAAAATTCCCACTCACAGTTCTGCCGGTTGTCGCCGAAGAGCTTGTGGTAGCGGACGAAGTCGGGGCGACCGCCGAAGCTCTTGCCTCCGTCGAGCAGCACGGCGCGCATGGCCTCCGAGCCGCTGACGACGACGACGGGCGTGGAGCCGAAGCGCAGCGAGTACACGTCGCCGTACTCCTCCGCCAGCTCGGTGAACTTGGGGTAGGGCCCTCCGGCGCCGGCGAAGAGATGCGAGTTGCCGACGACGGGCAGAGGGCGAGGTCCGGGCGGGAGCGAAGGGCCGGAGCTGGTGCGGGAGCGGGAGCCGGAGCGGGAGCTCTTGAAGATCGCCGCCAGGGCGAAGGCGACGAAGAGGAGCAGCGGTGCGACGATAGACTCCATGTTGCCGCTTCCCTTCGACGCTCCCGGTGCGCGGTGTCGAGTGGCACTGAGGAGCGCTGCGGCCGGCGGCGCCTTTTATAGCCCCGGCGGTCGACGTCGACGGCGGCGTCGAGCGTCTCGGCGGCCGACTTTTCGCTTTCGGGTCGCCGATCCCGTTATCCCGAAACGGGAGCGCTCCCGATCTTTTCGGCCGAAATCCCGACTTTCCGGAAAAGTCGCCGATTTTTCGAACGAGTCCCGGTCGTTCCCGATCGATTTCGAGAGAAGAGAGCGAACGTTTCAGCGAAGGGCTCGACGAGCGGGAGTGCGCCGAACCCCAGGGATCGGGTCGACGATCCGCTTTCCGAGAAGTCGATTGCGAAACGATTCGGCCGCCCTTTCGGCGAAATCCGCAAACAATGGGCTGAGATTTGCGCAGTCGGCGATTTTTCCGATGCTCGCGTTTCGCTGTCCTCTTTTGCCGAACCCGCTCCGTTGTTTTCGCTATATATTAGACTCTTTAGAAATATCGAGAAATAAACAAAAATATATAAAAGTTAAAATTATAATTTAGCAATAGCGAGGACTTCTAGGGCAGAATTCAATTTATAATAATATATAATAAAATATTCTAATTTTAAATTATTATATTAGAAAATGTCAATGAAGACTTTAATAATTTTGTAAGCAAAAGTAGATACAAAAAGTTCAGATAATAAAAATATACATCTAAATATAAATATTTGTCTTAACAAATATAACTACTTATCTGAAATTTTTTTGCAAAAATTACAAAATTGGGCAATGAGAGTAGTTTTAAATAAAAATGTTAAAATATTTATATATATATACATAAGTTATAAAATAATATATTATTACAGTATCTTAACAAATATTAAATTATAAATAAAGATGTACATAGATTTAATACCAGAGATAGAGATAATTTAAAAATAGTTAAGGATAAGAAAACGAGTACGGCCAGTAGAATATTGTACCGAAGTGTATGTACCTAAGAAGATTCGCAAATATAAAAATGTAACGAATTTTATCAATGACGTTTACGCTCCTCGGACATACATATACAAAAAATATAAATATAAATAATTAATTTTAATTTTAAACTAAAATTTGTGTACGTATTAACGTTTTAGTTTGAAGCTTAGGATAAAGTTAATTATTATTTTACCTTGGAAAAATACAATTTATAGCAAGCAACAAAGCGCCGAGCCGATGCGATCTCAAAAGCACGAGACGAATCCTGCGGTTTGCGTCTATTTGCTACAATTTGTTACGGTGTATTAAGTAGGTACGTTAAATGCAATCAGTCCTAATAACTCAGGACTCCTTAAAGTGTTATTTAAAAAATAGCAGCGTAATTGTATTTGTGAAAACTATTAAAAATTACACTTATGTGTGTTTTGTTATAAAAATTAAAAGTTGTTTATAATTGTTTCGGTATTTTTCTAATTTTGTTCTACGTTTTGTAAATATAATTGTTACGATTTTTACTGGTTGATTTTTATGTTCCACATTTTGAAATATTTATTAAGATTATCCAAAGATTTTTGCAATTTATTTGAGACCGGTTATAATTATAGTTTAAGTAAAACGTAAAAATGCACTATCCAACTGATTCCAAATTTTAGTTATGTTACATAGCAGTTTCTACGTTATTCGTTTCGGCCCTCAGTCCTAGAATTTTTTATTAAAATGGTCAAAGAAATTTCGTCAATTTAAAAAAATGGCAGTTTAAAAGCCGTTTACCTCTCCCTGATAATTTACAATATGTAGTAACTAATAGGAGAAGTCGGCAAACTACGACTATTGCAAGTATTCATAAGAGTTTTAAAAATGTGTTCAATGACTGCGACTTTATTAAATATTGGTGATATGTTTTAATTAGCTTATTAAAAAAATATAATATACAATATAATAAAGTTTGGCCGCGAAGTATAATTTTTTTGAATATTTTCTCGTAAAATTTCTTTTTTTTCAAAGTGCAAGGCTCGTTTGATTCTAAATCGCATTTATTTAGATATATTACAAAAAAAAATGCGGGTTTACTTTATGACTTTTATTAGTTGGAAGCTAATACAGTGACAATTTTTTTTTTTAATATATGCTAATTAATCAAAAATAAAAACTTCCATATTTAATTTTTAAACTATTGGTTGGTCCACTGTTCTCTTGCTAGGCCAAAAATAAACAGAAATTAGCAAGGAAGTGGCCCTTATGCATAGATCAGTTTAAAAACAGATGATATTTACCAATTCAGATAAGAAATGTTTTCGCTAGCATCATAAATAACGTGAAAACTATAAATATATATATATATATATATATATATATATATATATATATATATATATATATATATATATATATATATACTTATATATATATATATATATATATATATATATATATATATATATATATATATATATATATATATATATATATATACTATAACTATATTTTTCTGATAATATTTTAAATAACAACTATAGAAATTCATGAGCAACGTATTTTATTTATTATTCCTTTGTTTATATTTAAATCGTAACTATTAAGAAATCGCAGTTTAACGGTTTAGTTTGAATTGAGAAACGTTAAACATTTTTTTAAATACGTCTCAATAAAATTACAGAATATTTTATTTTTTCATATTAATATAATTTTTTATTTACTGAATTTAAAAATTCTTTTAAATATTCGTAAAATTTAGTGTCGTATGATATAATGAGAAAATATCAAGAAATTGTCTCTAGATTTTTGCTAAATAGAAAAGCATTTATTGTAAAAATATCAAAAACTCCACTTATATTATATTTACTATCGGAAGTTGTTGACTAAAAATATTTTTTTTTAATTTTAATTTCTATTTCATCGTGCAATACATGCATTTATATGTATATTCTGTTAATTTATGTAATCAGTATCATTAGAAAAAATTCAAAACCTAATACATAAATTAAAAAAAGGAACCAGAACTGATGATTTAGATGTAAATGATATTAAAAAACTTGGGAAATAGTGAACTAAATTAAATTATTTAGTAAATAAAGTACTCTTCGAATGAAAAATACTTGATCATTTGAAGATTGCTGTTATTATACCTATAATAAAAATTAGTAAAAAGGAAATGCAATTAACATGTTGTGCCGAAAAAGTGATAGAACATGTAGTAATCAAATAATTAAAGGATTTTATTATTTATCAAAACGTTTTATGTGAACAACAATCGGGATTCAGATAAAAACATTCCACTGAGACTGCATTATATGTAGTGGTAAATGATTGATTGTTGGCCAAGGGTAAGAACAAAATCATTGAAGCAGTTTTCTTGGATTTCAATAGAGCTTTTGAAACAATAGACAAGAATAATGTTGAAGAAATCAGAGAATATCGGTGTAAGTAAAATAGTTTTAAGATGCTTTATTAATTATTTAAAAAAAAAATATTACGGTGTACCACAGGGGTCTAAATTGGGACCATTGTTGTTTATATTATATATTAATGATATAGATAATAATGTAAAAAAGTGAAAATGACATGTTAATGTATTGCATAGGTGATAATATTAAGGAAGTTATAGATAAAATTGCTTATTTATGTTTATTAATTATAAAAATATGTTAGATAAAAATATACAAATAGTTATAGATAACTCTATTATAGAAATAGTTGATATTATAAAATAGTTAGGAGTAATTTTAGATACAAAATTAAATTATAAAAAACATTATAATTACATATTAAAAAAATATTATATTATCCAGAATGAAAAATATGTTAAATAAAAACACATAAAAATCATATTGCCCCATTTTACTTATTGTGCGACAATATTAGATATGTTTTATAAATTTGCAAAAATTACAAAATAGGGCAATGAGAGTAGTCTTAAATAAAAATATATTTACTAGTTGTAAAAGTATGATTGATAGATTGGAATGGTTAAATGTTATAGAAATATTGAAGATGAATGTTTTAATATTTATATAAATTAGAAACTAATATGTTAGCAGAGTATTTTAATAAATATTTAATAAGAAATAAAGATGTACATAGATTTAATACTAAAACTAGAGACAATTTAAGGATAGTTTGGTATAAGAAAACGAGTACGGCCAGGGGAATTATGTACGGAAGTGTGAATTTGTATAATAATCCGCAAAAATAAAACTGTAACGGGTTTCTTTAATGAAATAAAAAAAAAACATCATTACGAAATAAATTATAATATTATATATGTATTTTTAGTTAAAATTTGTTTGATGTAAAAATGAGCAATTAAGCTAAATAAATTAATAAAATAATAATAAAAATATTAAATTATTTAAAGTTACTTTTATTTATAAACAATAATACGATATAATACTTATTAAATTAAATTGGGAAGCGTTTATTAATAAATATTAATATAAATTACACAGACCGTTATCAAATTAATTAAAATTAGATAAGTCATTTTCTGCAATGACAAAATTGCAACATTATTTTCTAAATAATAATTAATAATACTTATTTTTCTCATTGCCTATTTTTACAGATAATAACTATCGATGTTCTGAACCTAAAATAAACATAACGTCTAAAAGTTGTTTCGCGTAATAGACTACTATCAATTTTAGCAACTCGTATTCCGTCTTGAACGCGTGCCTAATTAAGCAGTAAATTTACGAAGATATTTTTTATCAAGCAATTATTTATTGTCGCATTTAGACTGTAGCATTTTAAACAGCCAGGTTATAATTCGACTTCAATATAGGACTGTTAACCAGCGCGGGTTAAATTCAGACGGACGAAATTATAAACGAAACATTTAATTTAAGGGAAGTCCGCAATATATTTTAATTTGTTTTTTTTTATGCAACAGTAAATTTTAGAACTAGAACGGAGCGAATACGTTCCTCTGCGATTTATTCGTTTTTATTTTTGGGTCGTCGACGACCTTGCTAATTGAATACATTAATATGTAATATAAAATAAGTACAGCGTTTAACAATCTGCGGTCCGCAGGTCTTCGAAAAGATACCGGTTCTTACAAATAATATATAGAACGACAAGATTACTTAGGCGTTAATAATTAATATTGTATTTTGTGACGCAGAGTTTTGATAACTTATTTTTTATATAATTTTATCGTTCGTACGGTCGGTATCAATCTATTATTACCGAAATCTGCACGTTCTAGAAGAAAACTAGTAACAGATTTTAATAAAGCGCATAGCTGTACATAATAGATAATATAATATAATCTCTGCGACAAAAAAAACGTTAAAAAACGTAATTGCAACGATATAATGAAAATAGCTACGCGTCACAAGTAGCCGTAAAAAAATATAATTACGGTTATAATAAAAAATATTTAATTCAGAAAGTAAGAAAGTTAGTAAGGGTGCACAATGCAGTCGAATATAAAAACACACTCTTTACCAAAAGAAAATGGATAAGAGAAGTTAATAATCCCAAAAATATCAACTGAAATTAATTTATTATTATATAATATTAAATAAATGTCGTTTCGATTAGCTTAAGACTTGAGACTAATGATCAAAATTCGGTTTAATGTACATTCGATTCCCAATAAGTCGTAATTATGTTATAAAAAGTATTATATGAACGCTCGACAACCGAGCAATTTCACCGCCACGGCGACGGAACGATTTTAATGCTTTTGACGTGAATTTTAATCATAAAAAATGCATGGCATTTAATTTTTTTTTTTTTAATATATTTATTTCAATAATATAAATAATTTTACAGACATAATAATTATATATATATTATAGTACATGTTACTGGTTTATAATCATTTTCATGTTTACAGTTAGTGATTAGCTTAATTTAATATAAATATAAGAAGATAAGGCAAAACGTTAGTGGTAATAATTAAAGAAAAAAATTAAAATCCTTTTACAATTTATAACAAATCATATCAACGTACCGAAGTAAGATATATTTTGCTGAGATTAAACTATGTTTGCATTTACTTATTTTTATTAGTTATTAGTATTTTTTTATTGTATCATATTTATGTACTTACTATCACTTTTATATTTTAGGTTTTTATTTATTTATTATTAGTTATTCGGTGTTGAAGTTTTTTTATGAGCTTCGCTAAAGTTTTATATTAGATGTCGAAGAGGCTCGGCTTTGTTATGCGGAGCGCGTGTCGCTTTAAAAAAATATTGGCGATTCGCGTTCTATACAATATGTATAGTCCATCCAAGATGTTAGCGCTCATCATCGTTGTGTTGGAAATAAGGGTGCGTGTACGCATGCATGCATACATATACAGTTTTCTGCGAATTTCGGTACACCGATAGGAGAACGGCTGTTTTATGGGTAGGGTGACCATACGTTGGAAATTTAATTAAAAAATATAATATGTTATATTTTTATTATAAATTATTGTCATGTTGTGTAATTTTGTAATCAAAAAAACAATTTCTGTAATATTCTATTGGTATTTTCAAAAATATTATTGTAAACAAATATTCAACATGGAGAGTGATTCCATGACTGCTATCATGTTTTTGAGTTGAATATGTATATAAATAAATAAAATAAGTAAGAAAGTGATATTTTACACTTTCCTCAACAAATTAAATTATAAAAGTAAAAATTAATTTCACTTATAATTTCACATGGTCACCCTATTATTTTTTTTTCTTACCAATACTGTAACGATGAGCGTTCATATCTTGGATGGACTGTAAGCTAGTAGCGTCCTCGAATACGACTTTATCGTCTGGAATCCCAGAGAAGCAAAGCTCTCCATGTCGTCGGAGAGAATTCGTATTTACATCCTTTTGATAGAAGCGTTGTGATACATTCTTAACTTAGCGTCTACTCGATGAATCACTTTTAAAAAATGTTTGAAGGGTCGACAATCCATCGAAGCGGCCAGGATGTCAGCGACCGAGAACGCTCCTCGGTTTCTTGACGAGCAAATATGTTTTCGGAGATAGCTATGAGGAGCTAAAAAAAATTTGTTAGATGGTAAAGTCTATTTTAGTATTTAATGTTATAATTTAATATATGTTAAATAGCGTGTGTATGGATACGCATGTATATGAGCGTAATGCTCATTGTTAATGTGTTGCCATTGTATACACCTATGTATGTATGTGTATATGTGAAATGTTAAATAATACTAGTTTATATAACGGCCACCATGACGAATTGGAAAAACCTGTCAAGTCAGATTGTTATTAAAAATAAAAATGTTTGTATATTATCTTATATTTTAATATTGTAAAAAAACGTTTAATAGGTTCTCAACAATTAAGATTGTTTTCACTTTGTTATTAGTTATTATTGAGAATAGGATATGAAACAAAATTTTTGCTTCGAGTCCGCTATGATCGGAAAGAACGCGTTTATTTTATTAGAATAGATTATGACCGATGACAGACGTCGAATACAGTTAAAACCCACAAAAATATACATATGTCTAATCTACACTGCCAACTGGAAGTATTTTTTTGAAAGCGACGGTCGTATGAAAATCACATTTTTAAATAATGGCGTTGATTTATTTTAACCGTGTCCTATTTGTGCAAAAATAAATATTTGCAAGCACACGTTTCGGTATTTCGATAGGTTAATAGTAAGCACCATACATAGTATTATTTAAATGCTTTAAGATTTAAATACTTTGCTCATTCGAGTCCATATAGTAGGAGTATAAATATATTGACATATAATATTATATATTTTTATCGAAATCTCCTAAAACTTATAATTATTACAACCTAATTTTCTTTCATTTTTATTAAAAAAAATAAAAGTAGGAGAAAATTAAATGCTATCGTGATTGCTATATTTTATATACATAGTAAAGAGTTCACAGGGAAAATATGAAAGGCGTGAAAATGATAGATTCTAGTAGGAATAATATAACATAAGTATGGGGACCCGACAAAGCCGAGCCGACTAAGCCGCCCCGACATAGCCGCGCAAGACAATCCCGCGCAATACAACCCCGACATTGCCGCGACGATAAAGCTGCGCCGACATTGCCGCGCAAATCAAAATTATAAAATTGAATAAAATGAAAGAAAATGATTTTTTTTATTCTAACTATTTTGATTTGTGGACAGCTCTATCACTAGTGATTCGCTTTTTGAACAGTTAGTCATAGATTGGATGATGCTGGACAGTTACAAAATATACCGAAATTAAAATAAATCAATACAATATCATTAAAAAAGGTTAGGTTGTTTAGTTCTACAGTGAAAGTCGGCGCGAGCGGTAGCGAGACGCCTCCCTTTTCCTATATATGTATTTTTGTAATTATTAATAAATAAAAACCATGTTATAAAATTAATTTTGTTTTGACTTTGCGCGGCTATGACGGCGCGGCTTAGTCGGCGCAGGATTGTCCCGCGCGGCTTTGTCGGGGTGCCCATAAGTATAACTACGAATGTTACATATTGTATCGCCAAAATTGTCGCCCAGTGTATGATTGTTGATTAATTATTTATCAATTGAAATTAACGTAGAACATTTTTTCGCGTTCTTCTTGCTACTTTTAATGAGATAACACAACCGTGGCGTCAAAGATAAGCTACGACTTCTCATTGCGACGTAGAATAGGTTCTTCTAATTTGCATACTAGAGCAGACGCGTAATTATTAATATAAAATCATCGAAACTACTTTTAACCGAAGCTTGTAACTCAACTTTGTTGCCTTTGTTATAAAATAGTTTCGGAAACGTAGATACGGAAATAAAAAAAAATCGTAATTAATTTGCCAATATATTAATCGTATAGCGAGCCTTAAGATCGACGCGGCTACAAAAAGGCTTAAAAATACACATTTTTTATGCTCATTTCGACTCGAGATTGAACAACATAAAAAGATGAATAAAAAACACTCATTATTTCTAATTTGCGCCTTTATGTTGCTGATAATATATTTTGTTTATATTGCGGAAATTTTTTATTTATTAATTGCGATCGGGTACATTGATTTTTAATTTTTTTTAATAGTTTTATTATCCGACACGTGCTTGCTGCTTGCCTATGTAAATACTTTTTTACGTACTCTATATAACTAATTTTTATGCATTGTGATTTCATTTTTTGTTCTTAAATTTAGAGCAGAAGGTAATAAATGTTTGCAATAGCCTCTACAAATAGTTATTAGACTTATTCGCTGTTCCTCAAAGGAGCGCCTGAGAAAACCTGGATTCAACGAGGACGCCGAGGATCAAATAAAATTTAGAACCACCGCTTCATAAGACTAAAAAAATGACAAGGAGCGGATACCTTTGAGACATTAAAAAGAGTCTAGGGTTGACTACCACCTTGTTAATTAGTTCCATGCATCTCTCCCGTTCCTTGGCTGCATAAAACAATTCTTCGGTAGTCATCCTCTTCCATAGGTATATATTTTTCCATCAATACATTTTCTTTCTTCCGATTCATTTTTTACATTAAAATCTTCTCATTATTAAGGTATATTTCGGACCTCGAATCATGTGTCTGAGGTACTCCATCTTCCCCCGTTTGATGGTTGAAAGGAGTTCTCGATCGCGTCCTAGTAAAGTAAGTAAGTCCAGGTCTCGTATCCGTATAAATAACTGACCAGATATAGCACTTTCTGTTTCAATTCTGGTTTAAAAAAGTAACTGCTTTGTGATACCAGCTTTTTAAATTAAAAAAACTAGCTTTTATGAATTTTGATACGGACTATAATCTCTTCGTAGGGGTCCACTTTGTCATTTATCCAGCTACTCAGGTATTTATAATGCTTTACCTTCTCAGTTTTATCTTCGTTTAATAACGGGGGGCCCACGGGGAGTTTGCTTATAATCATAAATTTTGTTTTGTCGGTGTTTTTTTAAACATTCTGTCTTTACACTATCCAAAAACCTTTGAAGGTCGTCAACCGTCTCAGCAAATATTGCCGTGTCATCGGCATATTGTTAATTGCCTCCTTACCGTTTTATTATTATTTTTTGTCCCTAGAGTGCTTTTTGAATATGGTTTCAGAATATTAATTTAAAATCTGACACTTCTCTGTATTGGAATCAGAGACGTCATTTATGGAAGGGGGGGGAGGCCGGTGAGGGAATTTGCCCACCTTTAAATTTGGCCAAAAAAATGCATGTCATTTAATGAAATACTATAAATCATAATGATAATGAAATATTTAAAAAAAACAAACACTTGTGGCTAACCCTAGAAAAAGCTTAAATGACATATCATATTATCCTATTCTAAGCCATAGGTTCCCAAACTTATATGACCCACTACCCCCTGTCATCATTTTGCTTAGATGCGGCTGAAAACATGCCTGCAACCGTTATGATATAAATTTATCTTTTTAATCAGCATTAATTTTTATCAAGTGATCTATCAATTTTGCAGGTCTCATGGATTCATTGGAAAAACTTTTTTGCAAATTAGACACGTATTAAAAATACCTTCCTGGGCTCCCCAGCTACCCCCAGAACCACCGGGGCTCCCTTTGTCCCTCCAATACCGCTAGGGGAGCCGAGGACCGCAGTTTGGAACCCTATGTTCTAAACCATAAATTCTCGGGTTATCTCGCAAATTTTTTTTAAATAAACAATCTCGAATCAATCCCGAAAATCTTTTTTAAAATATAAAATTTCAGTGAAATCATGTTGGAATACCTTTTCACTGGTAGATATATATTTTTATAATATTACCACCCTCGAATATAAATATAATTATAATAGTGATAAATAAACCATCGATATAATTGTGTTGATTCATTTCTAAATATTGCCAATTTCTTCATTTTTACGGCCAACAACACGGGTTTCGTCCGCGTCGTTCCACGATCACTAATCTCTTGCGCCTTTCGAAGACTGATTCATAATCTCTTGATTCAAAAATCCAGGTCGATGTAGTAAATACCGACTTTCAAAAAGCATTCAACAAAGTTTGTTATGAGCTTCTTCTTCAAAAGCAACTTCGGTTTTTTCCGATTATGGCACTATCCGACGTTTAACGGAAGCCCATCTCCATATATAGTCTAACTTACTCTGTAGATTTATATAATTTTAAATCATCTGCGTACAGAAGAAAACTTGAATTTGTAACTGCCGTATTTATGTCATTAATAAATAACATAAAGAGCATTCTTGATGAACCCCCGAAGGGGTGATATATGCGTGATGAACTTCGACGATAAAACATTGGACGGTTCACAAAATATTTCTGACGGTTTTGCGCAATATTTTTGTTCTGTTTTCGAGTAATATTTTTCACCTCCTTCTTGTTCTTGTTCTTCAGTACTGACCATTAAAGAAACTGAGCGATCAGATCTTAAATACGGCTTTAACAAATTAAAGACAGAGCGTTCTTCTGTGCCTGATTTGATTCCTGATTTCATTTTGAAGGGTTGCGAATTCAATCTCGCTGCTCCTCTAAAACGTATTTTGATTTAATTCTTAAAACATCATCATTTCCTGATTTATGGAAATGCACAAAAGTCACCCTCTGTTCATAAAAAGGATGTCAAATTGTGTATAAAGAACTATAGACCAGTCGCAGTGTTGTCATCTCCTGCTAAATTGTTTGTAATAATTATCCATAGATATGTTTTTAATCACTTTCGGCGAGTTTTGTTGCACCAACAGCATGGGTTTCGTTCCGCCGTACCACTGTTATGCCTGCACTACACTCTCTGGAAGTTGTCTGAACCGAAGTTACAACTGAAGACACTGCCGCAAATTTCATATGCCGTCCGGACGGCAGTCGTGAACGATGTCCGGACGGCGACCTCTGTCACGTACAGCTGGCATAATTGCGCGCGATCGTAAAATGTGCCAAATAATCGCAGTTTTTAAATTGTCATATTATTAAAATTACGCTACTGATAATTATAAAAGTTTGTATGAACACTCACCAATACAATATCAGTGAAAACTTTTCGGTCGTAAATATCCAATTTACGCAAAATCTTTGTCGGCTTTTGCAAAATGCCATAAGGCATAAAATTAATACTTCAGAACATGAACACCACATCTGTGACTATCCTAGAATTTGTCGCCATCGATTCTAAATAAGAATTCGTTATAGTGTGACATTTATATAAACTGATCTAGGAAAATACATAAGGATATTCGAAACGATTTTTTTAACAAAATCAAGTACCACTAATTATTTTTTTATTATTTTATTTTATATGAAAAAAAATATAATAACGATTTCTGTTAGAATAATATACTATCAAACATATAATTAATCCCTTTTGGTGCCCTAAAATATTCAAATATGTAGTCCCCGATAAGCATGAGATATTTTAACTTGACCACGTGACCACGATGCAGCGCTCGACATGCGTGTTAACCATAGGACGCCTACGTGCATACTGAAATTGAACCGAGTTACTCGTGTTATCTCAGTTTGCGAAAAACCATATAATTATCTCTCTCACTCTCGTCACTTAACACGCGAGAGAGCGAAAGGGGAAGTATCTCACCGCTCGCGCTCGAAAGAGCAGCTCCGACTTCGGTCCGTTTGCCGACAATGTTCGGAAGCGCTCGAAGCTTGCCAAGCCGACTTTATTACCCCCACTTTACCTCCCGTTCTCGGTAGCCTCGGACAACTTCCGAGAGATTTTAGAGCGGGCAGAACCGAACTCGAGCGAAGTAACCTACTATATTCTCCGTCCTTGGCCAACCTTGGCCAACTTCCAGAGAGTGTAGTGCAGGCATTACTAACCTTCTGTCCTTCACCAAAACGTTGACAAAATCTCTCGATGTGGGAATTCAAATAGACGATATACAAACAGATTTTGAGAAGGCCTTCGACAAGGTTTGTCATAGGTTATTATTAAAAAAATGTCGAAACTCGGTTGCTCGGATGATTTAACTCGGTCATTCTCGAGTTATTTGAGCGATCGTAGACAGTTTGTAATATATGGCGGCCGATTGTCGAATGAATATTTTACTTTTTCGGCGTATTTAAATGGTTCGTATCATGAATTTTTAATTCGTCTTCTTTTGCTATATCCAAAAATAGTCAAAAGTGTTTAAAATTAATATATCGTTTAGAACCTACATATGAAAAATGCTTAAAATAAAATTCGTCTATTTTTCTCTTAATAAATTAATTATAAATACGTATCGCGTTTAAAAATAATTATGAGAGAAGGGCTGAATTCTGAAAAAGCTCTCTCGCTGGATTCAGTCGGTAAGATGAAAAGCCATAGTCGGGATTCGTGTCCCCGTGCGGAATTGCCGGCGATCATCTGCACCTACACGTGACCTAATAATCGCCATTACGAAATTGAAACCGTAACGTCGTCGAGCTCTCGTTTAGCGATCGTTCCGGGAATCCGACGGTGTTTTTTCAGTCCGATCGATCGAAACAATGGACATCGAACGCAGCAAAACAAGCGTTTAGGGATATTTGTAAACAGCCGCGTTGCGACATCGATCTCTCGCGTGATTCGTTTAGACAAAGCCGGATTCTACGAAGACAGGTTTTTTCCAATATTTCGGCGAGAAATTCTCGGTTATCCGATTGCGCTTCGTCCGATAATCGCCGCAATACGCGTGTTCGGTTTAGAACGATCGGATTGCGCAGCGAGACGACTTTTGTTTTTTGTCAATTGATAAAATCATTATAGTTCTGAACGCTTCTTTCGGGGACACGAGCGACCTTTGAACGGGACTTTTTTACAATAGCGCGTCGTATTGACAAAACGAGAAAAACCTTTTGGAGATAAATTTACTGTGAAAATATTTAACGACAGTTCGAATCGCCGATATTTGCCTATCTGGATCAGCAAGTTAAATGCCGATCGGCGGACCCCTTATATTTTTTTTATATTTATTTCAATGAATAAAAAATAAAACATTACTATCATTATTGCGATAATATGAAAAAATAACATATACGCACTATACTTAAAAAGATAAAATAAGAAGAATAGCAAGGTTTAAAAAACTACAAATAAAATAACACATAATACGTTGAAGTCAAATTAATAGAAAAAAAAACAATACAGAACCCGAAGCATATGAGGAAAACGCGTCATTTATTAATTTGATGTTCAATATAATTTATATTCCTTTACTAACCGAACTTATGATAGCTAAAGAGGAACTTCACCCTCGCAAATTTATATAGTTTTATATTCAGAAAATACTAATGCTAACGACAGAAATACACTAGGCGAAATCTTTAATACAATAGTACAATATATTGAAAAGGTACACACGTATACATATTATTACGTACGTGTGTACCTTAGAAAAAATAAGCTACATTTTGTCACGTAGTCAGAATTTTGTCTATATTTTCACAAAACACTTTCATTAATAAATATATTGCGATACATTTACTAAAGTAGGTTGCTTGAAATTTAGATATTTTATTTCATTAAAGATAAAAGCACATTTTTAGGATTTGAGAAAAAAAAAATTTTTTTTTATCAGTAAATAAAGAAAATTAACTATAAATATTTTCTATCGACGGTGCATTTTTATGACGTGTATTTATTCAGTGGATACTAGAAAATCGATGAGAGTTCAATTTCATGAAACTAAATTAGGAATTATGTGTCGAGACAACCCGGGAATTATAAGATTTTTTGCTGTCTGAGTCCCGGGAATAAAAAAAAATAACCTGAAATTTTCCGATTCAAATTTTATTTAATATATTCTATATTTTTTTTTAAATATAATCTGCATAGTCGAAAACCATGTTTGTATACAAGCAAATTCAAGGATCGGCAAAATTACTCAATTGTCCTTGTGACGTCGCGTCGGGAGTGATAGATAAAAAAATCTTGAACATTTATCGATCAACGAAAAATATTGTAAAGGAAACAAATAATGATTTATTGTAACGAAGGATTATGTCGTCTTTGCAATAAAATCTTTCATCGTAATTTTTAAAAAATCACTTAAACGAAAATAAAATATTTCCAAGTATTGGTACACGATACTTTTTGGCATGTAATTACAAATACGATGCACGTAATTTTCCTAAAATAATTCCAAAGAATTCTCCTCAAATTGATTTTATTCATTGAAAGTGTCAGTTTGTCTTTTTACTTCGGCCAAATACGTTCTTCTCGTACTTGCGGTTCTGCGGATTTTACAGATAGCTGCGGACTTCGAACTCAAAATATTTTGAACTAAAATGACAAAGGCTACTATTTATTTACCTTACTTATATTTGCCGTTTGTCATTTTTATTATTCAAATATTTTAGCTCATATTGGATAAAAATCAATCCGAAGTGTGCAAATATTTCAAAAAACTCAGACAAAAGGAATCAGCTCAATATATCCACTGTCAAAAGCAAATCTTTTGTAAGCAGATTGAAAAGACACTCAAATTCAATCGATAAAAAAACTCTGGAATCGACCGATATAGAATTATCGAAAAGTGTAAAGAGGATCAAAATAAGTCAGCCATTGTTATCAAATTACGTTAAATGCAGTGGCGTTGCTAGGGTATGGGCCGCCCAGGGCGATTTTTAAAATTGTCCGTCATACATTTTTTGCAGGGTCATAAAATCAGCATTTCTTAAAATAATAAATTATTTATTATTAAGCTCTTCTTATTCGTGGATTTATATATGTTTTAGTGCATTCAGTGTTAAGAACCACGCTAGACGATCCCATCGTGAATATGCCGCCCCCATGCAAGTGCCGCCCCCTCTGCCCCTTAAATCAAAATCACTTTCTGAAACTGTCGCCCTGCTGGCTGCTGAAGATGGTCTTTCTGTCAAAACTATTATAAATAGTGCTTTTATCTGTAAATCCATCGAACGAAAGGGTTATACACTGCCGATAAATCAGAATAAATTTTATTTTTTACATTTGCAGAGATTATTAGCAAAATAAATCACCCTAAAGAGTTTATTTATTTATTTATTAAAAATATGACAGGTTAACCTTATGCGTCACGACTGCCAAAAGTATAAAATATAAAACAATTTTAAAATACATACGTATGCATTCAAACACATACACATATAAGTAAAAACACGAAAACAAGATAAAAGAACAGACATAAATCAACTCAACAGGTGTGCATTGTGCCACACGAATTGAATCAAAACCCCATATGTGCACGAGAAAATGTAAGAGAAGAGTTGGAAAGTGCTTCAGTTCTAGACCTTACAGGCAAGAACAGTGGATGCGACCGAGAACTATAACCACCTTCCGGAGCCCACATTTGGAGATGCTCGAGCACGGAAAGATTGTCTACAATGTCTTTGAGCAATTTCCAGAAATGTTTAATTTTTTTAACACTTCTGCGAATTGACAAAGAAACGTATCCCAGTGCTGGGATACAAGAACGGATAATACCCGTATTCCTTAAAGTATAAATATCACAGTAATTTTCTAGCTTCAATTCACTACATTGACTCATTACGCCTGGAATCCAAATAATAGAGCTAGTTTCTAGTATGCAGCGGATCAGAGCATCATAAAGAGTGCGCAATACTAAAATATTCATACGCCCATTTCTTAAGATAAAACCGAGTATTTTTAAGTTGGGTGCTCGCTTCAGCCTAACTATGGATGAATGAATAAGTTTACGAAATAGATGTTTTAATATCGTCGTTCATGGTAAAAACAATATTTTCAATTTAGGACTAGTCTTCAAAATAGTAAAATGTGATTCTTTTGAGATCCGAAGAATTATTAAGAACGCTTGAAATAATTCAAAATTATTTTTAAAATCATTTTGTGACATCAAGATTCCGATGAAGAGGACAACGACGATGAACAATATATTCAGGAAAGTGACTTTGGAGGTAATGAGGTGCAGCAATTCCAAGTGAAAAACTATGTTTTAAACCGAGCTTTAATATGGCTCTAAATGAGACTCGAAAAATAATCAAAATATTTTGAAAAAGTCCAACGAAAGCTATAATTTCACAAAAAGGCTTAAAGAGCGAATTTAATGTCGAGCTTAATTTATATATCGACACGAAGACAAGGTGCCCTTTTTCCCGTGATCGAAAGATTTTTAAAATTAGGGAATTGCATCAGATTTTTTTAATTGAAATAATAGACGCAACCTTCAAAAGGAGTTTCAGATTTTCGCAAAAAAATTATGTAACTGTGTACATCATTTTTTTCACATGATTTAAGCAAAAAACAATCATTGTCTCAAGAGCCGAGGATTCTCATTTCTCGAGCCCAGGGAATTGAAAAAACCCGAAACTGCAGAATCCCTAAATTAAATCCACAAGAATTTTTATGTATTATTCATAATTAACTTATATCGTCCTACTCCCGTGGGATACTAAACTATTTTATGTCGAGTGCGTGTGAGGTTTTCAAAGCCTTGGTTTTTTTTTGTTAAAGTTAATCTCGCAAATTGATTTACATCGATAATGCTATACGATTTTTTATAGAATTATGAAGTCATTAACAATAATAATTTTGAACGATTAGTTCCGAATTCATAGATATACGAGCGGTTAGGCGGTATTTCCGGGTCGTTTTGGGATTTTCTAACATCTGTTGTAGGTTACTTCCGGGAAAACGGCGATTTTCCTCAGCGCCGCCTTAAGAAATAACGGTCGCCGTAAGAATAAATTGTTGCTTATTTTTTTAGATCGCAGTGTCGATATGAGAAAAGGCTAATGCTATTCGAAGGTTATTTTTTATAGAAAAGTTTTTAACGTACGTGCATACGTCGAGCCGAGATCGCGTAGATCGCACCTCGATTTCTCCCAAAAAACCAGTCTTCTCTCGCGCGTGCCCTTCGAGAAACCGCGACCGTCGGACGAGTCCCGTCCTTCAATTGCGGCAATTGCTAAAATCGTTTTAATTGATTTATCGCCGTCGTAGGTGACGGTTGTTTACGCTTCGTTTTTGCCGCTTATTCTGATTCGTTTTTTATTTATCGCGCGTCTCGGAGGCTCTTAGGCGCCGTAACCTATCGATGAAAAGACGACGATAGTATAAAAACCAAATATAACCTCGTCGCTTTTCGATTATCATTTTTACCATAGCGCATCTCTATTTTATATACGTATACAAATCTAAGTCGCTAAGAAACATAAATTTAACGGTGCGGTATCAGGGACGATATTTGCCCCCCTCCTTTAATTTGGCTAGTATGAAATCATAAAATAAAAAAAACAACCACTGACAGATCAACTTTTGCCCCCCCCCCCCCGCATTAAAAGCTTTAATGATGTTCCTGATTATAAACAAGAAATGCTCAGGTTCTCCCTCAAAAAAATCTATCCCAATAATATTTTTTTTAAATACGTCATTTGAAATCACAGTAAAAATATAATAAATCTAATATGATATATGTATGATATGTAAATATATGTATATTTTCACTAGTGAAGTCCAAATACATTTTCACCATTAGATACAAATTTCTATAAAATATAAACGAAAATATAACTCACTTTGCCAGTTACGAAACGACCACTTGCTGTTTAAACCCAAACCTAACCTAATGAAAATTCTAAAATTAATTATAGTTTTAGAACTTTCATTAGATCACATCAAAAATACAAACTAAGCCAACCAATCTCTCAGGGGAAAATAAGCGGAAGAGCAGACAGGCGTCGCATCTAGCATATTGCTCCATATATTACATTATGTTTTAAAAATATGATAGCTATCATTACTGATTTATTATATGAGATTATTGATCAAAATATATTCAAACCGAAGTTAAGGCAATAGGAGGGTGTAAAAACAATTACCCCTTCTCAGAGAAGTCAAAAGCAATAAGATCGTGTCACGTCAAAGGCAATATAATTCAAATATACATTTCAAGTGATGTTCCGAATGAGCAACCGCCTTGTGAGCAATAGTCCGTTCACCGTTATTTTTATTATATTTCACTAGTGAAGCCCAAGTACATTTTAACCAGTAGATATATATTTCTACTAGCAAAAATATAATTTAACTGATAGGTGCTAGTGAAATTATATGTTGCTCTAAAATGTACATGAAACTCAATTTGACAGTTGCGAAACTGTTCATTTGCTTTTCAAACCCAAACCTAACCTAAACGAATTAACCAAACCCAACTTAATCTAATGAAATTTCTAAGACTAATTATAGTTTTAGAACATTCATTAGGTCAATTTCATTTGTGCATTTCGCATATTGCTCCATAGTTTGTCTGCACTGCTATTACACTGTAAAGCTATCCTTACCGATATTATTACATACTTATATGAGATTATTGGTCAAAGTATATTCAATAGGAGGGCGCAAAAACAATTATCACTTCTCAGAAGTCAAAAATTCACGTCAAAAGCAATAAAATCGTGTGGAGCCGTCGCAATGGGAACGCTTGTTATACGTAATACACGTATAATTTTAATGTATTAAATTGTAACCGCAGAATGAGTTAATTCTTACTAATGCGGAATAAATAAAAAAAACAGTAATGACACTATTTTACCACAAAGAAATCCGGTATCAATTTTACTCTGTCAAAACACTAGTATATAGGTATAACACGATACGTAGAATATTCCAGACAATTTAATATTTTAATTGTGATTTTTTTGGGATCAAACTCGATACAAAAAATGAATTTACTGACGTAGTTAGTTTTTTGTTAGCATGTGCAATTTTGTTTTTTCACATAGTAAAAAGTGTAAAAAAGTAACTCACCAGTTGATCTAACCTAGTCGTCGCTAATGTCATTGAAAGTATCCAATATATAATTATTATCATTCACGCAACGCAAACACTAGACTTAATTGTATTGTATGTGTAGTTTCAAGTCCAAAATTTATTAACACGTAAAATTGAACGTTTTTATCGATCAAGTTTACTTTTTTTATCACCCATGTTAATTCTGTTTATGCATGTGCATACATTGAAAAAGTCTATTAGCCAAACATATAAGGTGGGTCAAAAAAACTCTCGAAATAAATTAAACATACGATGGCAAATCGATTACGTGAATTATTCCCTTTTTTGTCACAATAAGATAATTTAACATATGCATTTAATAATTATATAAATTGCATATAACACCGCTTTCAAAATTGTTGTTCACGAAATAAAATGCTACGCATCACGCGTAGCCATAATAAACATAAGTTTATACAATATAACAAAAAAGTATACACGCTAGGAAAACGAGTAATTAATTAATAAATAATACTGACGAAGTAAAATGTATGGTTATTAACTTAACGCAAGATACAGAACGAACACCGTTGGATTCTACTGGATATTTTAATCTCTTCTTCTGCAGAATAGATCACGAGAGAACGCGTCGTTTAGTAAAAGGTTTGAAAAATAGAAATGAACAGTTTGGTTTCATCACTCAACAACGCGCTAATTTTAATATAAAAATGAGTATGGGACTTTTAATGTTAGATATAGAAAAAGCTTTCGAAACAGTGTGGCATTATGGTTTGATTCATAAACTGAACAGAAACAAAACTCTTGTTTATGTGCTACGCTTAATACGCCCATACCTAAAAAGTAGAAGCTATGTTCTTTAACTAAATAATACACTCGAATCCCCGGAAAATTCCAGCCGGAGTTCCTTAAAGAAGAAGCTTGTTCGGGCCGTTCCTATTCATCTTGTATACGAACAATATCCAAAAATAAAAAATATGCGTTTATCTATGTACACTGACGATACAGATATTTTAAGTAGTGCTTACTGTCTTTAATTAATTGCGAATAAATTACAAAAAATCTTTTGAAATATTAAATAAATATTTTAATGGGTGGAAAATTATAATCGACCGAATTAAAACAGAAGCAATTATTATCTCAAAAAAGGTAGAGAAACTTTGCCTCCATCCCTCTTAAATGAAGAGGATGAGTTGGAAAACAAGCGGCAAATAGCTGGGTTTACATCTTCGCTCTAAAAGACTTACCGCAATTGCGGCCCTTAGACCGATATTTAATATAAAGAGCTCATTAACTATAAAAAAGTTAATCTATTATATAAATTAGACCACCGTTTACAGCAGTAATACTATTTTTATTTATTCAAAGCAAAGTTATTCAAAACAAAGTTATAAAAATATATAATACACTAATCTTTAAAAATTGCAAATATATTCATATCAGAAAATATTATAACAATATATCGCGAAATCAAACTAGCCCACTAATCTCGTGCTTCAGTGATTACGATAAAAACCACATTAAATTTAAATGCAAGCACAAAATGCCAAAGCATATATTGCTATAGAGGCGCAAAACAACACATCAATAATTCCAGATATTCAATGAAATGTGATTAAAATATCACTAATTTATTTTTTATATTTTTATTTTAAAGATCTCAGAAGAATAGAAGTTTACCGCTTTCGCTTTAGTTGTACGAATTTGAGACAGAAGATAAGTTCGATTAGCAAACCTTCTAACAGAAAATCTCGCATATTCTCACTAGCTTTAATGCCAGACATTCTTAAGTTATTTATAAAAATGTTTGAAAATTCTTCAATAGAAGCTATGGAATTGTGAATCATCCAGGTACATCATTTGAGGGAGGGAGTAGGTGGAGAAAAGAGGTAATTTAATTAAATACCATGATTCTTAATAGCTGAAATAATGTTTCTGATTCTAAACCAGAAATTTTCGAGTTATACATCAAAGAAAATCTAAAAAAACAGTCTCGAATCTATCCTGAAAATATTTTTTAAAATGTCATTTTAGTGAAATCATATCGGAATACATTTTCACCGTTAGATATACATTTCTAATAGTGAAAGTATAATTTATCTGGCAGGTGCTATTGAATAGTAATATATACATTTACATACGATGAATAAATGTTACAGTGAATATATATTTTTCAGTAAAGTTATATATTTCACTAGTCCAAATAAATTTTAACCAATAGCTACATATTTCTGCTAGCAAAAATATGATTTAATTGATAGGTATTGATACTTGTTTTTTGCGCTAACCTATCGGTCAAAATTCGGTTTAATGCATTTCATTCGATTTTCAATAAGTTGTAGTTTGTATTAAAAAGTCTTAATATGAACGCTAGATAACCGATCGATTCTACCGCGACGGCATTGTTTTTGTCGTGGATTGGGACCCCCTTGAATTTATTTTTATTTCATTTAATGATACATATTAATAAAATCAAAACATTAAAAAAAACGACCACTGACTAGCGAACTTTTGCTTCCCTTCGAAAAAATCTGAAAATATCCGGTTTCTGATAAACCTTAAAAAAAACTATCAAATCCGCAGACACTAAAGGTTGATTTTTTAACATTCAAAGCGACAAATAAAATAATATATAACGCCCCGATGAGTATTTTCTATTTCAAGCGACTCTGTATCTATTGTAGAATGTCTAATTGTTTAGTGAATATTTTATATTTCTTTCGCTCGATTCAATCGTTCTGAAAACTTAGTAAATCACAGTTATACATGAAGTTGCAATACATTTACGATAATTCAATGAACCGTTGTATAAATATTTTTCCATGGGAGAAATTAGCAAAGATTAGAGATGGATACTGAATCGATTTCTATTTGGTCTAAATTCGATAACGATTTAATAAAAGACAATCATATTGAATCACAGGCGAATGCACATAATCAAATGGAATTTACAAAACTGGACCAGCAGCGAAAGCAGCATTGCTAGGGCTTCTAACCCGGGTAGAACCGAAACCGGGTACAAGCAAGTTTTTGAAAAAACCCTGTTATTTTTAACGAATGCTTAATCATTTGAATTTCAATATAATATATATTTTCTCCATATGAAATATATATCTCACACATTTTTTTAAGAATTTATCGGATATTCTTCTATTTCGCCGCAACGATATTCGGAGCTTCCAAAAAGTCCGCTGAATTCACAGCTGTATTCAGACCAGGTAGTGAGAGCGATTTATCGAAAATGGACAGGGATCGTATTGTATCACAATGAAAGTTTTATGACGATATAAAGAGTACATTTCGGTATCATCGAGCACTTTTCAGCTAACAAAAAAATGAGAGTATTTGTTTGCTGCATTCATTTAACATTGAATCAATGGGGATTCAACAATGGGCTACAGTTCTGCGAGCCTAGTATTAGATTAAGATTTGATTATAAATTATTCGCATAGGTAATTAATTTTTATTGTCGTTTTAGAAGTAAAAAAAATATATTCTAATTCATAAATATTAGATTATAAATGCTATGATGCTTTCAATAATCCGCGAGAATTGACAATGGTCGGCACTCCATAAAGTTTCTGTTAATTCTTTGAGTTATAGTAAAAAAAAAAACATTTTTGTTGTCAACGATACATTGGGACGGGTGAGCCGTTTTACGTGTTTTTACGATAAGCAAATTAGTTTATTAAAATTGTCCCACGTTCACGGACAAAGGTGAGACTAGAGTGGTTCTGAAATCTTTCTTTGCCATTTTTACTACGCATTATTAAATTATTTAATTCCAAATTATCATTTAATAATACTTAAAATTAAATATTTGAATAAAATAAAAAAATAAATAATTTAATTCTTACTTTGGTCTCATGACAAAATTTTGACATTTCTATATTATGACTAAAATTACATTAGTTTTATATGATATTTCGCTACCAAAAACAATTTTCAATTCTATTTAGTAATATAGTTATAAATATATTGTTTTATCATATGCAATAATTATTATGAAGCGACTATATACACAAGATTACGATATTGATATTGAATTAATGAATAATAATAATTCAGAAAAAGTTATGGGTTAAAAAAAATCTGACTCTGAATCTTTAATTTAAGTAATGAAAAATACCATTATTTCGATTACGAATGCTATCAAAGCAAAATAAATGGCTTCATGCGATTTACAAAAACATTTTATATTACTAGAATCTACTGGTAAACGAAGTCAAGAAAGCTTTCTATTTATTTTAATTTTTCATCAAAAATTTGAAGTTTTATGGTACATGAGACACTAGATACATTGATATTTTTAAAATATTACTTTTTAGAAAAAAAATAAAATCAATTTTATTTTGGAATTTAAAATGCATGTAATGTAAAAAATAGTCGAAACCGAACCGGCACCCGGTTAATTTATTGGAAAATACCCGGGTACCGGATAATGAATTTAAACGGGTATTTGGATCTCCTAAGCATTGTACACTTCTACCATTAACAACATGTGTGAAATGGTATTTTCATCACTTTTGAACTGAAATGCAAGTTACGACTCACTAAAAAAATATTATTATGTATAAGAAACAATTAACTAGGCTTTAAAATTGAGTTATTGTTTAGTATGCGTATGTCAATGTATTTTTCAATAAATCTTGCACTAGATAAAAATATTTCATAAATAAAAAAAAAATCCTAAATAAAAAAATCGACACATATTTTAATTTCCTAAATAAAAAAGTTGAACGTATTTTCAGATCCAATGCCGATATTTAAAAAAGTTAAGAAACACTGCACTAAACGGTTGTTTATACTACATACAAAATACTCTTCAGAGCATCAAATAACAACAAAAATGTTTTTTACCGACTGCTTCAAAAATTTAAATAATAAACGGAAACTCTAGAATAGGCATAAATATTTTTCCCCAATGACAATCCGCATTTTTTATAAGCTATATTCCACACCTTATTTATATAAGTATATAATATGTTTCGTTATCGACGAGTTAAACTTTTGAAAAACGAGTGGTCTGTCAATCGAAGCTCTATTCAACCGCAATAAAAGGAAAAACTAAGAAAACCTAATCTGCAAACTTTGAGCGTGCGAGAATTATTTTATAAAACGTTACTTTTTTAATCATTGGGATATTATTACGGATTTAAACTAAATTGTATATTGTGATCGATTTACTCGAGTGTCGTCGTCGCGCGGAAGGACGTCGGATTTGCAATAATATTCTGAAAAGTAAATCGGGACAGGCTGGTTACCGTTATTCTAAGATTTCAATAAGGCGAATTGCATTTCGTAATCGGGGCCTTTACTGTTATCGCAGCCGGAGCGGACAAATAGCGAATCAATCAGCATAAATCTTTCGAATTTGCGTCTCTCGGATTGAACTTGAATCGGGGCGAAGAGAAATCGGGAGGCGAGAACCAGAAGCGCGCGACTTGCGCAATTCTCCGCCGCGCCGGGGCGAAGGGATCGTCTTTCAGCGGTCGATGTATAAAACATGCGGAATACGAAACGTTTATTTACGTCGGTCGAAACGCTTTGAGAGTCAAATCAGCGACCGCTCTGACGAGCGGACCCTTACCTTCCGAGACCTTTCGCATCGCAGCCGCACGACCGATGTCGCCCCGATCTTGTACTGACTTTTTTACCTGGAGAAAATTTGGGTCAAAAAGGTCTTCAGTTTTGATTATTTTAATATAAGCGACCCGATAATGTCAAACGCGCCCTAATAACGAAATAACACCGTCCTTTTTTCTTGTACTTATATGTTACTGAGAAAAATTCGCGTCAATATATTTACAATAGCTGTCGGTCTCTCACTATCGTGAGGTACCGCAGCTAGTGAGTGTACAAATACCGGATCTGCAACTTTTTGTGTTATACATATTTATATATAAGATAGTATAAATTTCATGAAAACCCTCTAAACCTAAAGCAATATATGCTTTGGCATTTTGTACTTGTTTTTATTGTAGTTACCGATTAGTGTGGTTTCTCGAGATATTTTTATAATATTTTCTGATATGAACATTTTAAGGCTAATATGCAGTTTTTTAAGATTAGTATAAAAAGATTATGTATATATGTATTATTTTTATAGCTTTGTTTTGAATGACTTGTAATTTAGAAAAAATACTATTACTCGTGTTACTCTACACTGGACCATATGTTAAAATGACTAAATAATTGCTTATAAAATAATTTTAAATAATAAAATAAATTGTATAGTTTACTCTTGTACCCGCCATTAAAAGAGGTTCCCGCGCTTCAATTCATGTTTTTTAATGGCAACACTTCTGAATTCAAATCATTAAAGGCGAACTGTCACAATAACAGCACGCCGAAAATAGTTATAGTAAATTACATGAAATATACGGTAACCAATAATCACAGTGAATTTTTCTAACACAGTGTTAGTTGAAGATTATGCAAAATGGTTTAAAATGTAATTAAAGACGATATAAATAAAAATAAAAATTATTAGGGTGTCAGTTAATATATTTTTGTGTGTAAAATAAACCATTTATGATAAGTTAAATTAAACTCCGAGAAATAAAAGCTATTTTATTTTTCCGTTCATAGGTTCTGTGTATTATACACAGCGGCTTACCATATTTATGAAAATCTAAACCGGGACAGCTAAAAAAAAGTTCATCTCGAAAATTTTGTGAAACCGGAAAGTATAACCTATGTTTATATTAAAATATATCTAAATCCTAATATTTTTAAAACACTGATCACTGAGCATCATCAGAATTGCAATCATTTTTAAAAGAAGTGGAAAAACATAAGAATATCGTTTTATAAAAATACACAATTTTGACCGTAACAAAAATATTATTATTATTTTAAGTTAAAATATTAGAGAAGCATTGGTAAAGGGTTTTTCATACTCGACATTTAGTTAGGTTAGGATATGTTCTATTTTATTTTTATTTATTAAAATTTTGACCATTGTGACCTGACAGGTTAATCTAATGCGTCATGATTGCCAAAAGTATAAAATATATTACAATTTTAAAATGCATACAAATATATACATATATACCTATGCATACATACAAATTCATACACATATAAGTAAAAACACATCAACAGGTGTGCATTGTCCTACACGAATTGAACCAAAACCCCATATATGCACGAGAAAATGTCAATATCTCTATGCACAGTATTGAGCAGACGAATGGCCCTTGCCAGAGAAGAGTTGTCAAGTGCTCCAGTTCTGGACTTTACAGGTAAGAACAGTGGACGCGACCGAAAACCATAACCACCTTCTGGAACTCACATTTGGAGCTTGTCGAGAACCGAAGGATTGTCTACGATGCCTTTGAGCAATTTCCAGAAGTGTTTTATTATATTAACACTTCTGCGAGTTGACAAAGAAACTATTCCAGCGCTCCCAGAATAAAATCACTGGGAAACAAGAAAGGATAATACCCGTATTCATTCAAGTATAAATATCGAATGAATATACGCTACACTTTTTCCAGTTTCAATTCATTACATTGACTCATTACGCCTTGAATCCAAATAAGAAAGCTAGTTCTAGTATGCCGCGGACTAGAGCATCATAAAGCAACGCTATTGGCCTGTAATTGTCAATGTGAGACTTGACACCCTTTTTATGAATCAGGGTGACCTTAGAGTATTTCTAGAACTCTGGAAAACAGGAGGGTCACAAATTAAATATAAATAACAGACTTGCATCCTTTCAGAATGTAGTCTGGGATAAAATCTGGTCCTGAATAAAAAATGGAGTTTAGCCTGCCAAATCCATATTCCATATCAACCAAACGACCTCAAATATCTAAGTAATTAACGTAATAACAGATTTTATATTTATATAGTTAGTTGTTTGTGTTCATCGTATGTGCATGTGTCTGCCGTGCAATTAGCCAAGATTGTGGTAACCAACCCCTTTGGAGGTGAAAACCGGCAGATATTTGCGCGTAAGTAGCACAATTTAATAAATAGTATAAATAGATTGATTAATATAATATATAAATAGTATAAGATAGAAATAATTAGTATTGTTACATAAAAAAAAAATGGCCGATAGCGGCGTGAATATAGCGGGCGTAATTACGCCAGAAAATAGAATAAAAGAAATGGATGAATTAAAAACAAAATTAAATGTATTATTATCAAATGGTAATATATTATCAAAAGAAAAAAAAAACATTATAACTAATACATTTGATATAATGTATAAACATTTATTAGATGTATTAAAAACTAATAGGGACGATGTAAATAATAAAAATGAAAATAATAACTCAATAATTGAGTTATTAAATGAAGTTAGAAAAGATGTTTATAATATAAAGGATAAACTAAATTTAAATAACAATATTATTAAAAATAAAATGCAAAAGAAACATTATTCGGAAATCGTAAAAAAAGGAAAAGATATTGCGATAATTATACCTAAAAATTTGCAAAATATAGAGCAGACAAAAAAGGATTGCAAAAATTTAATTAAACCAACAGAATTAGAAGTTGGAATACAAAATATAAGACCAATAAGCAAAGGAGGTATAATAATTACATGTGATAGTAAAGAAGATGCATCGAAAATTACGACAGATGCAGTAAAAAAACTAGGAGATAAATATAATATAAAAGTAGGAAATTTAAAGAAACCAAAAATAAAAATAATTGGAATTTCTGAAGAATTAAAATATGATCAACTAAAAAAGTGTATAATGAAACAAAACACATGTGTAGAAGAAAACAAATGTTATTTAGAAGTAAAACATATTAAAAAAAACAAATTTAATAAGTATGATGCTATTATTGAAGTAGATGTTACGACATTTAAAAATATAATGGATGTAGGCAAATTAAATATTGAATGGGATAGGTGTAAAGTATATGAAGACATATTCATATACCGTTGTTATAACTGTTATGGTTATAATCACAAAGCCAGTGAATGTAAAAATAAAAAAAATTGTATAAAATGTGGTTCGGAAGAACATTTAATAAATCAATGCAACAAAAAAGAAAACTGTGTGAATTGCTGTAGAGCAAATAAATTACTAAATCTTAATTTGAATGTGGAACACAACTCCATGGATAGAAATTGTTCAATTTATAAAAGATACGAGCAAAATTACTATAATAAAATACAATATAATATAGTATAGCAATTAAAAAAATCAAGTTCATATGGGAAACAAGAATCAGTAACTGGGATATTAATCAATGCACAAGGTTATTTAAAACATAAAGAGGAAATAGAATTAATTACTGAAAAGGAATATCCAATATTTTTAGGGTTAACTGAAACCCATATCACAAATGACATTGAAGAATTTGAACTAAATATTGGCAATTATAATATAATTAGATGTGATTCTAATTCCAGACATACAGGAGGTGTTATACTGTATATTAGAAATGATATAAAATTCAATACTATATTTAAAAATAATCAAGATAAGACATACTGGTCTATCACAGTTAAGATTTTTATTGAAAAAATTCCCATAATATTATGTATAGCATACAGATCTCCAAATAGTAATCCGAATATATTCATAGAATTTATAAATAATATTGCAGAATGGAGTTTTGATCAAATTTTGGATACTGTTTTAATTGGAGATTGGAATTTTAATTGGAACAAATGTGAAGATTTTTACACAGCAAAATTAGAAAAAATATCAAATATATTTGGTTTAAGACAATGTGTCAAAGAAAATACAAGGACTAATAATAGATCGAGCACATTAATAGATTTAGTATTTACCAACAACAAAAAAATTTATTGTGAAGTAAAATCAACTCCAAGAATAACTGACCATTCAATTGTATATATTTATATAGAAAAACATAATGAACTTAAGTTTAAAAAAACAAAAAAAATTGATATAATTAAAAAAATTAATTTTAATAAATTAAGATTAGAATTACAAAAATGTGACTGGAATGTAGATAATATGGATGTTAATAGGATATGGAACAAAATTTATAAGAATATAGTAGATTGTAAAACAAAAAGTCAATATAATTTTAAAAAGGAATATCGTTACAACCCAAAACCGTGGTTTAATGATGATGTTAAAAATGCTATAAAGAAAAGAGATGAGTCATACAAAATTTTTCAAATATTAAAAACAGAACAAATAGAATATAAAGTCTTTAATGAAAAATGGAAAACATACACACAATGTAGAAATATGGCAGTCAAAGTATTAAGAATGGCTAAAAAGAAATGGTATGAAAAATTGATAGATGAAATACAAAATGATCCAAATAAGATGTGGAAATCAATAAAACAATTAATTAATCCAACTCAGAAAAACGACATAATAAAAATGGAAATTAATGGAAATATATATCAAGATCCTTATATAATGGCAGAAAAGATGAATACATATTACATTGAGAGCATAGAAGAAATTGTAAATTCAATACCAAGGATTAGTAATTTAGTACAATATAATAATAAAACATTAATTGTAAAATTTAGTAAATTTAAATCAGTATCATTAGATGAAATTCATAACATAATATGTAAATTTAAAAAAGGAACTAGTACTGATGAACTAGATATAAATATAATTAAAGAAACATGGGAAATAATAGGAACTAAATTAAATTATTTAATAAATAAAGCACTCTCATTAGGAGAAATGCCTGAAAATTTAAAGATTGCTACTATTGTACCTATACCTAAAATAAAAAATAGTAAAAAAGTTGAAGAAATGAGACCAATCAACATGCTACCGTGTATAGAAAAAATAATAGAAGAAGTAGTAATCAAACAATTAAAGGAATTTATTACTTCTCAAAACATAATATGTGAACAACAATCGGGATTCAGAGAAAAGCATTCCACTGAAACTGCATTACAAGTAGTGATAAATGATTGGCTGTTGGCTAAGGATACAAACAAAATCATTGGAGCAGTTTTCTTGGATTTCAAGAGAGCCTTCGAAACAATAGACAGAGAAATAATGTTGAAGAAATTGGAGAGTATAGGAATAAGTGATATAGTTTTGAGATGGTTTAATAATTACTTATATAAAAGAAAACAAAAAGTTAAGATAAATAATGTATGTTCTGAAGAGAGGTTAGTGTATTATGGAGTACCACAAGGGTCTAAATTGGGACCATTGTTGTTTGTTTTATATATAAATGATATAGTTAATAACGTAAGAAAATGTAAAGTTCATCTATTTGCGGATGACACATTGATCTATTGCATGGGTGATAACATTGAAGAAGTTGTGAGTAATTTGAATGATGAATTAGGTGTGTTAGAGATATGGTTAAAGAATAATGTACTTAAATTAAATGAGAATAAAACTAAATGTATGTTTATTAATTATAAAAATGTGTTAGATGATAGTACCAAAATAGTAATAAATAACTCTAATATAGAAATAGTGGATAATATAAAATATTTAGGAGTAATTGTTGATACAAAATTAAACTTTAAAGAACATTGTAATTACATATTAAAAAAAATTAGTAGAAAAATAGGTTTATTATCTAGATTAAGAAATATATTAAGTATAAATACAAAAAAATTAATTTACAATAGTATAATATTGCCCCATTTTAATTATTGTGCAACACTATTAAATATGTTGAATAAATTAGATAAACAAATGTTGCAAAAATTACAAAATAGGGCAATGAGAGTAATCTTAAATAAAAATAGATTAACTAATTGTAAAAGTATGATTGATAGATTAGAATGGTTGAATGTTCAAGAAATATTGAGTATGAATGTTTTAGTATTTATATATAAGTTAGAAAATAATATGTTACCACACTATTTTAATAAGTATTTAATAAGAAATAAAGATGTACATAAATATAATACTAGAAATAGAGAAAATTTAAAGATAATTAAGTATAAGAAAACGAGTACGGCTAGGGGAATTATGTACGGAGGTTTTAATTTATATAATAGTCTTCCAAGAGAAATCCGAAACAGCAAAAATATAACGGGTTTTATAAATGGAATAAAAAAACACCTTCGTACATATAGAAATAAAATATTATAATATTAAGTCTTTATTATTGTATATTTTTTCTTTCTGTTATGTATTTTTTATATATTTTTATATATGTTTACTAAATTTGTTAGATGTAAAGATTAGCTATTAAGCTAAATAAATTAATAAAATAAAAAAATAAAATAATAGTATTCAATCTCAAATGAAAGGGTGCTTCTGGGGAATTCGTCAGTTACTACTTTATTTTTTCCCTTTAACTCTCAATGGTTAATTGAAGTATTTTAATTGTGTTCTTAATATCTACTCTATATCTACTACACATTTTATTTATCATATTACCTGCAAATATTTTGCTTTATGAAGAACATATATACATTATATAAAAATTGAGAAGTATTCGTTTACATAATACGTAAATTCACACAGTAACGCGGGAACGGTCGAAAACGTGCTTGGATCAACCGTATAATTATCGAACACGAACGTGAAAAAATTTAACAATATCGGATAAATTACAATTTAATAATAATACTACTACCGAATACTGTAATTTTGGCCATTCTATAATAAAAAAATCCTTAACAAAGATACGATAAAGATTTTATTATGGTATATACAATAAGAGCAATCAAGTTTGAAATATTTTTTTGGCATGATATTGGACTTTTTAATTTAAATTATGTATACAATTATATACTATTTTTTTATGACTTTTACCCACTTATATATCATTTGCTTACGGCGCTTTATCACTATAGGCACATATGACGTTAGTATGAAAAAGTCATATCCTCACGTCCAACGTCTTGGGATAATAATATGTAAGAATATAATCTATCTTAATGTTAATAACTAGTGTATAAATCTCTTACCTTATTAATTATTTTACAGGTACAATGATGATTTTGATGTATTGCAAATCAAAAAACTCACTTTTCGGTCTCGGAGCCCGTCGTCAGAACTCTAAATTTAAATTTTTTTTATTACAAAGATTGTTTTATAATTGTTTATTATAGTTTAATCAGTGTATGTTTCTTATTCTTACACGCATTTTCATAGTTAAAACGTACCTAGTTAATTTACAATCCAAATATTTATATTCAGCCAAATTGAACAACGCACTTGAAAAATTAATGAAAATTATTTTTATAAACAACTGTCACGTTGCTACCGGCCATCTTGTTTTATATTTAAATGCTGATTTTTCATTGGTCGGCAGTCAGAGCCTCTAAGCAAAAACAAAAGAATTCAACACCAGAGATTCGAAAATAATCGATCAAACTCAATTTCTATTTTTGTTAATTATAATTAAATATTTTTGTTTTGTTTACCTGAATTATTATAAACCATTCATATAAAGCGATACAATTATTTTCAACGTTATACGTATGCAATATTTTCTTTGAAAAATCTCGTTAACTTGCTAGAAATATTTTGCGTCTATAATGAGGCAAAATGCAACATGAGCTGGCACAAAATGAACAAACAAAAATACGAACGGTGATTATCTTTATTATCGCAGACGTCGATTACGTAATACGTAGATCTCGACGCCACATTTTTCGTCTATACCAGAAGTAACAGATTCGGAATGTATTATGGATACTTGTGATGCAGACTATAATCGCAATCACTTTCGTCGATCACATCCCGTTTCTTATGCGGTTTCAGTTAATCTCATATTTTTTGGCGTATTATTCTGACGCCTTTCTTAGTTTATACTTATTTTGAATGTAGTTATTGCCGTTCTATACTGGACCATTTCTGTTTTGTAATCGCTTTCAATTTTTGAGCTACACGTAAAAAACGTCATATATAGATTTATTTTAAGTATGCTGAATTAAACTAAAGATATATATGTGTTTTGTAAAAATTGATTCTCGTGAATAATTATATAATTGGAGTTTATACTCGTTCTTGCTTTACGACGATTTTCGTATTTTCTCTAAGTATATGAATTTAAAAGTTTTTAAAATAGTTTTTGTATATTATTTTTAACGTACGCTCGAATCTTAACAGTATAATATTGCGCGTTAAAAGTTTCCCAAACATTTTACAAAATGTTTTGGCTAGAGATTCTCGTTCTTCTTGAGTTTCGTATTTTCTGCAATAATCTTACAGTGGAAAAAAATCGAGCGTTCCCATTACGACGGCATGGTTTTATTGCTTTTGACGTTTAAATCGCCCGCAATTTACCGCCAGCAATTAATCGCTAGCAGATTACCGCTGCGTCAATTTATAGCTTACAAATGATCGCTAGCATATTTTATCGCCAGGCAATACATATAATTTATTTGTTATTTCAAATTTAAAATAAAAAATATTTTTACTATCTGCGCAGTGAATAAATACAATTTCACTGCTATTGCCCACTTGCTACCGAGCGTTCCCACTGCAACGGCGCCGACACGAGTTTATTGCTATTGACATGGATTTTTGACTACTGAAGGGATAATTGTTTTTTGCGCTCTACTGCTAATCAAAATTCGGTTTATATGTGCTTCATTCGATTCTCGCTTATTGTAAGTCTTAATATGAACCGAGCGTTTCGGCACGATTTTATTACTTCTGACGTGGATTCTAATCAAGGACCCCCTTGAATTTTCGCAGAAAAATGCATGTCATTTAATGAAATGAAAATATTAAAAAAACGACCACTGATTGGCCAACTTTTGCCACCCCCCAGGAAAAATCTGAAATTACGTCCCTGAGTAGATGATATCTCACTATTTGAAGAAATTAAATTTATAAAATGTTTTCTACACATTGATACTCCTTGATGTCTCAATTATTATTTATGAAAATAATTTACCTGATACATTTACAAATATTTCAATCGCGTTACTTTTCAAAACTAAAATATTTCAATCGCGAGCTAAAAAAGTTAAAAAATTATTTTGCTCTTTTATGTAATTAATTTTAATTTATCTTTGATATCAATTGAGCGTAAAATTACGGACATTATTAATAATAATAATAATAATAATAATCAATAAAATTATTAAAAATTATTATTATACAGTATAGTGTTATAGAACATGCTTTTTATTTGTATAAACAATGGCTAAAATAAAGCATTAGGTTTCGTTAACAATCAATCGATAAAATTAAAAGTAGAAATATATTTCTCTATTCCTAAAATATGCAGCACTCAAACAATTACACTGGCTGTCGAGAGAAGAACGATCCCTCTCACAAGCAAGGGCCTTCAGGAACACATTTTAATAAATCAAGATTCACCGATGACCTTTACTGCCCCAACATTTTCAATATATTAGGTATTATTAAGAACATTTAAAATATACTCTATATATAGTTTACAATAATAAATCTTATATCTCTGGTATTTATTAACTTCATGTCTTAAAGTGACCTGTACTCGGAAATATCTATTATATATGGGGTCCCTTAAAATCTCTTGCACGTCAGCGGCGACTTCGGCTCGAGGTGTCGGGGGGCACCATAAAAATACTAATTTTTTAACAAAACAAAAATACCAGTGGTGCTTAACTTATGATAGATATGTAAAGGAGAACCGTCAAAAAATGGCAAATCAGGTTTTGAATCACTCATGCGAAGATTGCAAGCTAAACTGTTTTAAAATATGGAGGTCAATCTTACAATAAAGCTCCAGACGTATCGGGGCGTTATAAAGGGATACAGAAAAAGGTTAATAATAAACAAATTTGTTATATATGTATGTACATTAACTCGTTATGGGACTCGTAAAATGATATTGAAAATAAAGATTTTCACTTTATCTGCAGCTTCATAGTATGGAATAACATCTCAGAAGAAATATACAGGGTCAACATATTACTATAAACAAAAAACAGCACTGTTGCTAGTAAGCTAAGAAATACAATAATAACAATAAGAAATGAAACGTTTCAGAATTTTCAACGACCGAGTATAGATCTAGTCGTCGGATTTAGATCATATGGAAAAATAAAAACGAAATTTTCCAAAACAATGTAAATATGAAGCTTTAAGTAATTTCGCAATACATATAGTTCACAGTCTTCACTGCTTAAATATAATAATTTTTATAGTATAATATATTCTACGAACATTGCGAATTTGGACGTAATTTCAGATTTTTCTTGGGGGTGCCACGAGAGACTTGAAAGGATCGTAATTTTTAAGTGAGATTGCTGAAAAATTATAGATATTTTTAAAAAACAAAATTTTTCAAAATTTTGGTAAAATTAATAATGATATAAAGACCTATATTCGTTATAAAAATGCAAAAAAATAATAATAAACGTTGAAAAATAATAACCGAACACAATTAATATTAACACGAATCATATGTCGAGTGCACCTTGACATAGTTGCTGCTCGTTTGAAATGAGCTGTTGAGTTTTTGGCTTCAATGACATTACTGCAACATAGAGAGCAGTGTTTATTTTTCTTTAGACGTACATATATGATACTCTCTACGAGTTGAAGCTGCTCATATTAGAATTTTTTCCATACCAAGTGTGTAACCTAGTTCGATTTCAATTAATTTCATCCGTGACATTATGAAAATCTAGGAAAACCTAATCTGCGGTGATCGATCGAAAGTGTGCTTATATAATAATCATTAGCATTTGCTGTTCAAACCCAACTTGACCTAATAAAACTTCTAAAACTAATTATAGTTTTAGAACTTTCAATAGGTCATGCTGGGTTTGGTTAATTCGTGTAGATTAGGTTTGAGTTTGAATAGTAAATGGACGTTTCGCAACTGTCAAATTGAGTTTCATAAGCATTTTAGAGTAGCATATAATTTCACTTGCATTTATCAGTTTAATTATATTTTCGCTGGTAGAAATATATATATCAACTAGTTAAGGTGTTTTTAGACTTCACTAGTGAAATATTTAGCTTTACTGAAAAATACACATTCACTGTAACATTTATAAATCGCCTGTAAATAAATAATTAATTACTATCACCTGCCAGATAAATTATATTTTCACTGGTAAAAATATATAACTAGCGGTGAAAACGTATTCCGATATGATTTCACTGAAATGACATATTTTAAAAAATATTTTTGGGGTAGATACGAAAGTATTTTTTTTAGATTTTTCTGAGAGATAATCCGAAAAATCTGGTTTAGAATCAGAAACGTTATTTCAGCTTTTTGTAACTATTTTTATTTATTATTTAATTAATTGACATGCAATTTCTGGCCAAATTCAAGGGAAGACAAATGACACCACCTGCCTCTCAAATGACGTCCCTGAATGCATTCTATCCATTATGGACTACACCATAGATCTCGGAATCACTTTTCAGAGCACGTATGGGTTCTCTCTACACGAAAACGACGTTTGCGATATTCCAAGAATATGTTATGAGAAACGCGTTTCACTTTGACGATCCGTCAGTTATTCGTGTTCTCTATGACACATTAATTCACAGCATTCTTGAATCGAGATCTATAATTTTGTATCCCCGAATAACCAAATATTCTCTTCAATTAATAATAATTTAGCTGTCCTCGCAAAGACGCGAGATCTCAGAACCACCGATGCTGCAAGAACAACTCGACTTCTTGGCGCAGGTAGAACAATCGTGTTAATAAGTTGTCCCTCAATAATTATCTTGTCTCAGAGCCAAGAAAGCCCGTTTCTTTAGAAAGTGCATAAAATATTCGAGAGTCGATCGCTATGTGCCGAATTTCGCTTACAATTTTAACTACATCAGAGCAGTTGCGTAGCTAGGGTATGTCCCGCCCAGGGCGATCCTTAAAATTACCACCCCCCCCCCCCTTCCATATCTTTTTTGCAGGGTCATAAAATCAGCATTTCTTAAAATAATAAATTCGTTATTATTAAGCTCTTATTATTCGTGGATTTATATATGTTTTAGTGCATTCAGGTTTAAGAACCACACTAGACGATCCCATCGCGAATATGCCGCCCCCAAGCAAGTGCCGCCCGAGGCGGCCCGCCCCCTCCACCCCTCCATAACTACACCACTGCATCAGAGAGTACTTCGTACAGTTCTGAAGACAATATTTATGAGTATATAAAATGTCCGACGAGTATGTCCATATTACGTTTCGAATGCTCATTACCGACCGTTCCCACTGCAACGGCGCCGACACGATTTTATTGCTTTGGACGTGAATTTTTGATTTCTGAGAAGTGATAATTGTTTTTGCGCCCTCCTATTGACCAAAATTCAATTCGTTATACACTTTGACCAATAATCTCATATTAGAAGTCCGTAGTAAAATCGGTAAGAATCATATTTTTTTAAACAGTGTGATATCAAAGTGCAGACAACGTATGGAGCAATATGTGTAATGCGACGTCTGTCTGTACTTTTTCTTTAACTTATTTTCCCCTGAGAGATTAGTTGGCTTAATTTGTATTTTGAACTTGACCTAATGAAGCTCCATTTGTAGTTCAGATTCTGCAGGCCCATATTTATCATATTAGGCTTAGATAAATTATTATTTATTATATTTAATTTTTATTTCTGTATTTAAAAGTATTATATACATATTGAATAATATATAAAATAAATATATATTTTAAATATTTCGCTCAATAATTGTATTTTTGTATAAAAATCATGATTTACTGTTAGTGACAAAAAATCTTTCCGAACGAATCCAATAGTACCATTAATAATGCTGTAAAATTTACAATTTTGGCAAAATTACCATTCTATCTATAATATAACCGGTTCTGGATAACGCCCAAGTTTTTCGATGCCTAATATTTTTGGCGATACGCACGTACACAAGTATCATAGATTTAATAAGTATTGTGGAAATCGTGTATAAAAAATAATAATAATAAAATAAAATGTTTCGCAGTCACATAAGAAAAATAAAAGACAAAAATGAGAATTAATTATCTCAAAAACTGATACCTTAGAAATATATACGAAAGAAGCGTTAACCATAATGATAACTGAAATTAAAAAATATTACAACTTTTTATGTTAAAGTTATCCAAAATATTAATGAAGTTTGTTTTAGAATTGTAAGTTATGTATGACAATAATAACTTCAACAATTTCTACTACTATATACATCAATCTGGTAAATTTTAAAGTTGTTTCCAAATTTGCAGAAATAGTCTCAGTGTGAATGTGTTTACAGCTTATGCTGAACATTCTTTCAGCTCTTTAAAACCCACAAAATACATCTGAAAAATTCGATTTCCTGAGATATACTAAATGCCCTCGCTGCACTGTCAATCCACAAAATGAATAAGCTAAATGAAATCGAAAGAATTTTAAATATGAAAAATTAAAAGAGACAAACTTCATACAAATAAAGTTGCGTTATAAATTAAATTAGCTTATTGCTTCTAAAAAAAATTGCTATACCTATATGTGTATATATAATTTTTCTTCAAAAAGCTTTATCAATTTTTTATTCTGTTTTTAAAATCACAAGCCGCGATATATATCTTCACAATGGACTCATCAAATCCACGTGAGTTATTTATACTTATAGTTTAATAGTTGTAACAAAAAATAAATCACAGATATTTTATTTGCTTTTACGACTGAATTTTTGACGAGGGTTTTAACCCTCGATCTGCCGAAATATATTTTAACACATCAGACTGACAAGTGTCTGGTGGACACGTCACATACCACCACAAAAATGCACATATTTTATTAATATTTACAAAACCACACTGGCAATAATGCAATGATACCGCAATTAAAAATAAAATTATTCGCAATTTTCGCATACGTTGGAAATTGAATAAAAAATTAAAATGTGTTATATTTTTACTATAAATTATTGTCATGTTGTGTTATTTTGTAATCAATAAAACAATTTCTATAATATTCTATTGGTATTTTTTATTGAATATTATATTTAATAGATATTCAGCCTGGAGAGTGATTCCAAAACTGCTATCTGCTATAAAATAAGTAATAAAGTGATATTTTACATTTTCCTCAACAAATGAAATTAAAAAAGGAAAAATTAATTGAACGTGTAATTTCACATGATTACCCTATTATATTTCTCACCAATACTGTGTCAATGAGCGCACATATCTTTGACGGACTATACTTATTTCGTTGTTCTAAGAAGCGAGTCTAACGATTGGCTGGATGATGATTGAGGCTTGAATACATAAGACTGGTCACCAGAACAGATTCACCCCGCCTTGCAGACTCACCCCCACCGACAAACGTGAAGATACGACCTGAGACACGATCATCGCAGCAAGAGAAGCTGACTCTAGATACTGTCACTGCCACCTACAAGACCCCTGAGGACCTTTCACGGACATCATCCCTGCGCCAGCTTCTAGAAAACGATAGCCACAATACATGTAATATAATCTAATAAAATTCTCACTAGTTTCCACCTGCGCCTTACTAGCTGCGAAGTCACATCCTTTAGGTGATGTGACTTACCTACGGGGTTGCAGCTTAAAATATAATCTCGGTTAGAAGTATACATCATACAACGCAGTCAATTTCTCGGTAGGTTAACCGTCTGAGCGGTATCGCCGTACATGTACGGTGGTCGATCTTTCGCCGTTTTAAGGTACCCCCAGATACTTATATATTTACATATACAACTGATTTAATTTTGATTTAATATATAACTGATTTAATTTTATAACTGATTTAAAAACTAATTTTGATTTAATGTGAAATAAATTATTTTATATTAATTTTATAACAAAATATTGAGAGCCTTGGAATTGATATAAAAAAATACACGAAAGCCGAATAATATATAAAAATATGTAAAATAAATAAACGAAATTTAATAATAGAAAAGTGTAGTAAAATAAATCAAAGCAATAAAACGAAATTTACTATAAATGCAATATAAAATAATAATAAATAAATAACGAAAGAAATAATTACGGAAAAATACGTAAAATTAACTCATTCCCAGGTGTATACTAACAAATTAACAAATGTGTATAAATTAACTCACTACTCAAAGGGTTAAGATCGACATAATAATTTCGATGCCACATTTATGTCCGATTACGTTTTTAGTCGAAGAATGTTTAAAAATGTTATTATAAACCGGTTCCAAATACAACTTTGCGTTTCGTATTATTCGACTTTTAATTTCCTGTTTTGCGTTAGGCGCTTTACATTTTTAGGCTTTCGTTATACACCGAAGTTTGATTATACTGAATTCGACCGTTTCAGCTATTTCGATTTCGCTTAGCTGTTTTAATATCTGCGTCGAAGATTTGTTTTCTGTAGAATTGTATATTCTCCGTATAAGTAAACGTGTCGAAATTTTCATCCGACTCTGCATACGTTTTTGGATTTTAGCATTTAGTCGAAAACGCGTCAGTTTCTAGAGCTTTAGACGTCAGGTGGAAAGTCACAGAAGTTCGGCGTGCGCCGAAACTAAACGTACGACTCGTTTTTTTCGGGCAGAGCCGGTCCTCCGTATTGCGCAACGGCTCGTTTCGCCACCTTTCGGACCGATCTAACGAAAGACGATCGGCCTCGCGCGCAGATCGAAGGTTACCCCGATCGAGGCGCGCTCGATTCGACTTTATCGGAAGCCTCTTTCCGCGTCGCCTCAGATACCTCTCGCGTCGCGGAGACGACGTCTTAGGGCCGCCGGAAAAGCGTCGCAGGGGCGAAGGTCGGCTCGGTGCGCTTGCACTCGCCTCGGGGCGGCCGCACTCGGAAAGCACCGGCCAGTCTCGCGGCAGCCCTCGTTCGCCTTCATCTCGCGGGAGTCTCGCGAGCCGGACGCGTCTCGAGCTGCGCTCCGACCATGCTGCAGAACGACACGGAGCCCCAAACCGACGCCTTCGAGGCCGCCCTCTGCGACCTCTGGACGGGGGCCGCGAGTCTGAGGCTGGTTCAGCTGCTGAGCGAGGCGCCGATCGGAATCGCCGCGGCTTCCCTGGTCGCCCTGTTCTTTCTCTACGCCTTCTACGTCGTCTGCCTCAGGCCCTTCGACTACACACAGGTGAACTTCCTCGCGAACGACTCCTCAGAGTCGAATCGGACAGTAGGGAATTTTCATCGAACGCTACCGTTCTCTCGCGCAGGACCTGGACCTGCCCAGCCAGACGGAGAAGCGCCGCGACATAGTGAACGTCACGCGGAGGCTGCGAAGGCTGGGCACCAAGATCCCTCCGCCCTACCCTAACGGCTGGTACATGGTGATAGAGTCCTGGCAGCTCAACGTCGGCGAAGTCAAGCAAGTCGACTGTCTCGGTGAGTCTCTTTTCTCTCCTAAAGTTTGCTTTTTACCCCCCCAATTTAAACGTAATTCTTTTTTCGCATAGCTAAAACCGTTCGTTTGAGTCGTTTTTCTAAACAAATCTTCCATTGAGACGTGAACATTTTCCGGTCTTCCTCGATCTGGCTTTTGACCAAATATACTTTTGCGCAATCGCGTTTTTTCAAACCTTCGAAAGTAACGACATTGTCGTATCCAGCGGACGTTTATATATTAAAAAGTACGCTTCGTATAATGATATGTTTTAAAGTAGAATATGAATTTATTCAAAATCGGTATTTTTACATAAAAGTATCCTTCATCTTATCGAAATGTGTATAATCTAATTGTGTATTTTTTGTCATAGTCGATTTTCGATCATTTTTTACGGTTGCTCGCGACGCGTTACTTCGCTAAAATTGCACTTCGTAACTTCGTTTTTTTTTACAAATTATCTATACGTGCAAAGTTAAGCATATTTGTTAAGTTTTTTTGCGTATAAATGATTAAAACGACCATAACAAAACACGTACGCGCGTTAAATATAATCTTCAATCGCGTCTGAAAAATCAGAATTACTGTTTAGTTTTTTCAGCATTTCCTAATCTCACGAGTGAACTTATGGTAGTAAAAAGCAATAGCTAAATAATTAAAAAATATAATTTTGCAAAAGTATTGAACAATCTGATTTGTACCGTTAAATCAAAAATTAAAAAACGATAGTTTTGCAGAACGTTTTTTAAAAACTAAACCAAAAATAAAACTTGCATTTATATATGTACTTACGTAGGTACGTAAATTCGGATTGCAGCAATTGACTATCGTCGGCTTAGTTCTAACCCCACGCGTCTCGTTTACTCATTACCGCATGTTCTCTTTCAAATTCAGATTCCGCGTATTCCAAATACGCCTCCTATTTAACTATCGCGTGTAAATATTAGGTATAAACTCGGTTACATAGAGACGTCTAAATATTTTTTTCGTAATTAAACATACTAATCTAAGCGCATATAGATCTGCAGACGAACCGTCCGCATTATGGCACTTCATAGCTTCGCGTAAATCGACGATAATAGTTCCATTTTTCACTAATTGAAGACGTCTAAGATACGGAGAGATGTGACATCTTATCGGAAATACCTGATAAGGTAATAAACATCTCAATTAAAAAGGAACTCTTCGCGACGATTTATATGTTTTTACTTTGTGCGATAACATACTATATTTTTTTAACGATTGTAATTTTCGATTTTCCAGGAGAGAACTTCGCCGTGTTCAGGACCGCGGACGGAAAAGCGCGCGTCACTCGCGCCTACTGCCCTCACCTGGGGGCCAACATCGCCGTCGGAGGCGCCGTAAAGGGCGACTGCATCGAATGCCCCTTCCATAAGTGGCGCTTCGACGGTGCCACCGGAAAATGCATCTCCATACCCAACGTAGATACGGGTCAGCTTCGCTCTATTCTCGATTTTCTAAAACTTCGACTCCTCGTCGTTCGTTCGCACCGTCAGGACAATAGCGTAATTTCGTCAGTTTTTACGAAAATTCTTGGTTTCTGAAAAGTGAGATTTTTTGCGCAAATTTTGGCAATCAGCGCAAAACGTCTAATTCTCACTTCCCGGAAATCGTGAAGTCGCGGTGTGAACGATCGGTTACGAAAAATAGACGCGATATTTTACTTTAAAAATAATATTATATTAATTTATTACCATTTATGAGTAAAATTTACACAAAATATATACACACCATAAAGTTTACATTTAAAAATATTACGAATAAATTATTCAGTAAATTTGCCATATATACTTTCTCGCGATATAGAAAATTATGAAATTGTATAATCAAACCCTTGCTATTTATCTAAAATAAAAATAATAGCTTATTATTATAGCGCTTCTCGGCTAATTCTGCCCCGACTTTTTCTTCAAGTTTTCCAGTTTATTGACAGTTTACTATTCATATATAACAAAATACGATTAACGTCCACGCTATTTTTATAAAAATATTAATTAAAAATCTTGACGATAAATCGTTTTCGCGTCGCACGGATAGTAGCGACATTTTCTTTATATAAAATTTAATAAAATTATATTATATGCGCTTTCGTGCGGAATAAGTGTATCTACGAATAATATTATGAGTTTTTTCAAGTTTGTGTTGGCATTTTTCAGTTCCGAGCGGGCTCGGCGTCAAGGCCTGGACGTGCGCGGAAATCGACGGCGGAGTCTTCGTCTGGTTCGACGCCGAGGGAAGGCCGCCACAGTGGACTCTGTCCTCGGTCCCCGAGGTCTCGAGCGGCGACTGGGTCTACCACGGCCGGAACGAATTCCTCGTCAACAGCCACATACAGGCAAGCGACCGCCGACTCATTTTTTCCGATCGTCCCTCGTCACTTTCGTTCCTTAACTCGTAGCTCTGCTCTTCCAGGACATTCCGGAAAACGGCGCCGACGTGGCGCATCTGAACGCGCTACACGCCGACCACATACTCGCCGGCACGGTCCTGCCCACGACCGACTCCTGGAACACTTTCGGTGAGTTCGATTCGCCGACCGAAAGCACGTCGACCTGCTCACCTATTGTTTATTTTATTAATTTATTTAGCTAATACTGTTTATACACTAAACGTACATATAAAATATAACATGGACATAAACACAAACACAATATTAAAAAAATACTAATATTATAATTTATTTCATATATACTAATGCACGAAGGTGTTTCGCTACATTTTTATTTTTACTGATTATCGATTAGGATTATTAACGTAATGATAGGATAGGATAGGATTATTATTATACATCTTAACACCTCCACTTGGCCGTACTCGTTTTCTTGTACCTTAACCCTTTTACCGCGGCTGATATTTTTGAGCGCCATTTCGAGATTTGTTAATATGCGGGTTGCACCTATTAATGCCATATTTTTTAAATATTATGGATCAATAAATTCAATACATACTATATGCGTATACGACGGATCGTTATTCAAAAGCTGAAATCGTTTCAAATCTCACTCCGCTCTTTCAGGTCAACACGAATGGGGCGGTGTATGGGAGCCGTCCGACGTCCCGCACGAGGCGAGGGTTGAACTGACGCACAAGATCAGCTTAATCAGCAAGCTGCTGACGCTCCAATTCGACGTCTCCGCTAAGCAGGTGGGCTTCGTCTCTAGATTATATTTAGCGACGAATCCCGTTTATCGAAAATCGTTTATCCCTCTCTCTCTCTCCCTCTCTCTTCGCAGATGGGCCCCGCCTGCGTGAATCTGACCATTCGGCACCGCATCGGCAGACTCGTCTTCCTGCAGACCATCACGCCGCTGGAGCCGCTGCTGCAGAAGGTCGTCCACAGAATATACGCACCCCGGTGCGCCAGACCGTTCGCCAACTTCATGATGTGGGGCGAGACCGTGATGGTGAGCGTTCGACTCTTTCTCGAAGTCAAAACCGCTTACCCGAATTCGCTCTCTCGCTTTTTCAGTTCCACCGCGACGTGATGATCTGGAACAGCAAGGAGTTCGTGAACGCGCCCATGCTCTCCAAGTCGGACAAGTGCATCAAATCGTTCAGGAAGTGGTTCTCGCAGTTCTACTCGGAGAGCAGTCTGTCCTTCAAGGAGGCTTTCATCGGGCCGCGGAGAGACTTGGTCGACTGGTAAAGTCGAATAGAAATAAAATAAAAATATCAAATTTCGCCGGCGAGAGACCGAGCGGTTAGCCTTAGAATAGAATGTTATTTTTTATACCGAAATATATACATATTACGTTAATACTTAATAAATATAATTTATTCGAACGATGGAGTTTTTATTTAGCGCCTCCCCTCTCGGCGCGCGCGGCTAAATCCGCGCTAACCGACGGGCGACGGATTCTTTTGAATATTTCACCGGCGAATTCGCGACGATCGCGGAGCGAAGCCGAAAGACGGGATCGTCGTCTGAAACGACACCGGCGAAAGAGCGAAATAGCGATTAGAACGTCGCACGGCGCGAAGAGCAGCGAACGTTCGTTTTTAATATTCGTATTTGGCCTCAAGACGGCCGTCAGCGACGCGCGCCGGTCAGAGGCCGCAGTGGGAGCGCGCGGCAACACCGGCGTCGGGGAAAAGGTGACGATTCGGGTCTCGCGGAGTCCGACGACCTGGCGGAGGGCGCCGCTGCCCGGGCCTACGCCCCCGACCCCTCCCATCTTTCCTGGGTGCTCCCCCCTCCGTTGGACCCCCGCGCCCCTCGCCCCCCTCGGCGCGGTCTCGACCTCGAGGCGTTCGCGCCCGCCCCCTCGCCCCTCCCGTCCCCGCCTCCCCCCCGTCCCCGAGGGCGCGCCCCCCGCCGCCGTTCGCTCGCGCTCGAGGTTATGCGCACGTTGCTGACCCTTTGTTTGCGCAACGTTTCAGGTGCCGGCCAACGACCGGCGGCGGAGCGGACAGACGGAAGGAAGCGTTCGTTTCCTTCGGAGCCGACAACATGGACGCCGACAAGAGCCGAGGTGAATCCGCGTGCGAGGAGGCGCACGAGGAGGCGGCCGACGTGCCCAAGTCGTGGCGCGAGGGCATGGAGATGAAGCAGGGCGACGACCCGGCGGCCAAGACCGTCTTCATCTCGCAGAATCTCAACAAGCAGTACGAGGAGCGCGAGCGGCGCGGCGAGAGGGCCACGTACGAGCGCGGCGCCGCCAAGATCGCGCGCGAAATGGACTACTTCGCGGCGATCCTGGCGCGCGTGGGGCGAGATCTTCGCGACGCGGAGGCGCACGCCTCGCGCGACCTAGTGCTCGAACGCCGCCGCCTCATCCGGCGCAAGATCGACGAGCTGAAGAGAGGGATGGACGCGTTCGCTGCCGACGCGCTCGAGGGCGAACCGAGCGAGCGCGCGAGGCCCGAGCCGGACGCCGGGGTCTTAGACGCCGTCGCCGAGTTCGCCTTCCTCGGCGAGAAGAAGGCGCCCGGCGCCGGAGTCGCGTTCCGCAGCGTGTGCGTCGACTGCGACACTGACATCGTGCCCGTCGAGGGCAAAGACGCGGAGGCGGCCGCGCTGGCGCACGCGCAGACCGAGCGCCACAAGGCGTGCGCCCCCGAGCCGCCGCCGCCGCGCAAGTCGGCGCTGGCCCAGGCTCTGGCGGCTGCGGCGGCCGTCGAAAAAGCGGGCGACGGCGACAAGAAAGGCGGAGGCGGCGGCGAGAACCTCAAGAAGAGCCCCGTGCTGCGGCTCAACCGGATATCGTACAACCTAATGGACGACAACGCGTCGTGCGAGGTGTGCGACGCGTCGTTCCCTTCCGGCGGCCAGGACATCTTCAAGCACATGGGCGAGAGCTCGCACAAGGAGAAGTTGAACGCGTTCAACGCGGCCGCGCAGAAGACCATCGTAGAGCGCAACCCCGAGGCGTTCGGCGAAGGCGGCCAGTTCCAGCTGACCTCGGCGCACACCGACCTGCACAAGATCTTCGTCGACCCGAGCATCAAGCAGGCGTACTGCGGCTTGTGCTGCCGCCAGCTGCCCTTCTCGCAAAGCAACATCGACGAGCACGTGTCGTCGGTGAAGCACGACAAGCTGCTGGTGGAAGCCGTCGAGGGCGACTGCGCCGAGTTCCTCGCCCTCGGCGTCGACCCCGAACTGCTGGCGGCCGTCAAGAGCCGCGCACCTCCCCCGCGGCCGCCGTCCCCCGAGCCGCTCGCCGCCAAGGAGATCAAGCCCAAAATGCCGCCGCCGCACCAGCAACAGCAGCAGCAGTCGTCTACGCCCAAGGACGACGGCGCCTTCCTCGACGCCGCCGACATTCAGAACATGCGCAAAGTGCTGCCGGACAAGCCCATTCGCTCCATCCCCGAGCTGCTGGACGGCAACAACGTGCCCATCCACTTGATGGACCAGCACTGCGACCAGCCCGAGCTCAAGAAGTTCCTCGCCGACAACGGCGTTTTGCGGCAACCCAACGGGCGCTTCAAGTGCCAGACGTGCCCGCAGCTGGAGATCCCCAACGGCCGCATGGCTTTCCGGCACGCGAGCAAGCACCGGGCGGGCGCGGCCAACTCGCAGTTCTTCGACAACTGGAAGCGGCAGCCCAACCGGCAGCAGGGCTACGGCAACGAGCAGAAGTCGGGCCGAGTCGTGATGCACAAGAACGGCGTCAACTACTGGTGCACCTCGTGCCGGCTGCCGCTCATCGACGCGTCCACGGCGTTCGCGCACGTCAAGACCGACAACCACCACATGTTCGTCGACGGCGTCTCCTTCTCCTCGGGCACCATCTTCGACTGCGTCTCGTGCAAGACGACTATCAACGGCGAGAAAAATGCATGCCAGCACCTGGTGGCGACCAAGCACCGCGAGAACTCCAAGCTGGACGCGATGGCAAAACAGGAGGGCCGCCTCAGCATGATGGAGGAGCGTAAGCAGAAGCACAACAGGCGCGAGAAGCCCGCCGGCGAGTACGAGTCGAGCGTTTCGGTCGAAGAGGAGCGCCTGTTCGAGAAGAACGGCGTCGCTTACTCGCACGACTCGGGCCTCTACCGCTGCGCCCATTGCGGCTGGGTCAACAAGAAGCGCGCCGAGATGCTGTCGCACGTCTTCTCCTACGAGCACACGTCGTGCCTCGCCAAGCAGGGGAGGTGAAGCCGCCCGCCGTCGCCCCGCTCCCTCTCTCCGCTCTCTCTCTTTCCGTCGCGTTTCTAGTCCGACTCCGCGCGGGAGAGGCGCCGGGAGGGCGCGGACCGAGCCGACTCGTCCCGCGCGAGCTTCGCGAGTCTCTCGCCGCCGTTCGCGCTCGCAGCGAGAGCGAAATAAAAATTACAAAATTTAGCAAAAAAACGAATAAGTACACTCGCACTCGGCCGGAGCGGTCGGGCGAGGGACCGTTTTTATTTTTTTATGTATGCCTAGTTGTCGGTGCGTTCGGGGCGGGGTGCGCTCCCGTCTCGCGTTGCGTATAAATATACACGTGTATATATATGAATATTGCGGTCGTCCGTTGCGCTCGACGGCGATCTGTTATCGATTCGACGATTCGAAGCGACTCGTCGACTCGCGTATGATTTGTTTGTACATTTCGTTCTATACGAATAAAATATTTTTGTACTATTCAATGGCTCTTTCTCTCGCGACCCCGTCTCCCGCTCGACCGATAAGACGACTCCGAGATAATAGTGAGTATGTACGCGTGGAGCGTTCTAGCTTGATCTATAAATTTCTATCGGATGTATAAAAATTTGGCTACTTTCCTGTTATCCCATTTGTTTATTAATATACAATTATAAATGACATTTTTTAAGTAGATTCGTCGCAACGACTTATATGCTTAAATAAATAAATACTAACCCCAATAGCAAGGAAGTAACAAAAATTGTGTAATTTCTACATTTTCGATTCGTTCGATTTCTCAGAGACGTTTTCGGTCGGTTGTTCATAATCGGCTCAAATTGAGCTGTTGTTTTTGTCAATTTTAGACTAGTTAAGGCGACGTAGTTAGATTAAATGCAAATTTATAAATTAAAAGCGACCATCTCTGCGCAAAGATGAATACTTTCCTTTCGATTTATTTTAATATTTCTTCGCGCTCATAGATGTCTATGTATAAGAAATGATGAAATATTTTTGTCGACGGAAGATAACATACTGATTATACATAAAATAAAATGGGTCATAAATATCTATACTGATTGTATGTGATTTGTCGATTCTTCGACGTGAATTTTGATACGGACAGTTGAAACCGAACGGGTCCTGCGTGTATTTAAGAAGATGAAACGTAAAGGAAATAAATTAAATTAAATACCAGCTTTTTATTACATAACTATAAAGAAATATGTGCATAGATTTTTTCTTCTATCGGTCCGTTCGAGTGTACCTAGCGTCGTTTGCACTGTAGCTCTTTTTGCATATATAATTTATAACTCGCAACTGCGACGAGAGCGAGGTTAAATTAATAAATAGACGTAACTTATGTAAAACGCACACGCGAGTGAGTAGATATAGACATCTTAAACCTAATTATTTAGAACGTCGTTTCACAAATTCGCGACGCTAATCGCGAATCTGAAAAAAGTAAAAGAGCTCTCGTGGACTATGGGGAAATCTTCGCCGAGGAAAGAACGGTCATAAATGAAAATCAGGAGCTTAGAGAGATGTTACGACACGATTCAGCGGCGACTGTCCCGTCTTTACGAAAGAACGAGAAAAGATCGATTGCTTCGAGTTGACCATTCTGGGATAGGAACTGGATGAACGCGAATCCATCGAGGTGCGAATTAAACCGTCTTCGGATCTAGCCACTGATAAAGGATTGAAGATAGTTTTCAAAACCGAGACGCCGCTAGCCTCTTCGGACCTGCAACAAAGCGGAAACCTCTGCGACCGGGCGTTAATGAGAGCACGGGAACGGTGTCGGTGTTGATTTCTCTTTATCTGTGGAACGGTCTATAATCGAGTCGCGACTCGATAAGCTCGCAAGTAATAAACAGACTCATCTTTCATATTAAATAGTCATTTAACTAAAATTATTTCTTAACAAGTTTAACTCGATTATGTTCGTTATATAATTTGTACTGCAGTTAAAATGAGGCGATATTTCCAAACATGTTGTCTCTTCCGATGTAAATATATAATTTGATACTCTTTTCCGACTATTGTTTATTAATTCTATTTATTTGGAAAATTAAAAATAAACCTACTATTACATTTTTTATTTTGCCACAGCTTTAACCAACAAAATGTATATAATAATGACATGCATAAAACGTTAATGATGAACAGAGCTGTATATATTTGATCGCATATTTACCCGATTGAATGCCATAAGGGCACCGGTGTTCTTAGTTTCGTCGCAAACTGATAATATATATTCGACGAAATATTATTTTGCTAGAGACATCTCTTGAGCTTTACGAAAAGATATTGTGGTTCAAAATTACACTAAATATATATACATAATTTAATCGAGCATGTTAGAATATGGCGCATTACACGAATGACAAAAAAATTGGAAATCGCTGATTCAGAATAATGCTAATAATTAAAATTGTTTTAGATTACCCAAGTTCGTTACATTTATTTAAATTTGTTCTCGTATATATTATAAAATTGTTATAAATCAATATAGTATAATATTATCAAGTATGTACTTTTCTGTACTCTTTATTTTACAATAAACGTTTTAAAACGACGAATTTATGTGAATTTTGGTTTTATTACGGATTATATTTTATTAGATTGCTTGATATGATTAAATTTGCAGAGTACTAAAAGTATATATATTCCTTGTGATTTAGAAGGACGCTCGCGATGCGGTTGAGGCCAAATGGTTTATTATGAGCAGAAACGTCAACTGACGCGATGAAACGATGTCTCTGCCCTCTAAGATCACTCTGTGGGCGAGCTGCATCGGAACTGCGGGAATCGTCTATTACGTGCACTATCAACAGCACGCGGACAGGTATAGGTAGAGACAGGTAGAGACGCGTGCGAAACTTAGTTAATGCGCTTAATTACGTAACTTTCCAGAGAGAAACTGCACAAAGGCGTGGTGAACGACCTGCAGAGGCAAGAGTTGCGCCGGGCCGAGAACGTGTACAGGCTCAGAGAGCAACTGGAGCTCACCGAGGCGCTGGAGAGAGATCGAGACGAGCGGACGCTGCGAGAGGGGAACGCTTGACGTTCGAGTTATCGAAATGAATAAACGATCGATTTAGTAATACGAATGTTTTATTTTATGAATTTAAGTCTACGATACATGAGAACGATCACGATATTCGATTGCGAAAGAGGAGGCGGCCGAGCGGTTCCGTCGATTGTCCGGTGGCGAACCTGGCCAGCGCCGCCAGAGCCGAAAAGGAGCGGCCCTCCCAGGCGGCCAGGTCGGAGAGCGAGCGGCGATCTAGGGCCACCCGCGTCCTGTCGAGGCCGTCCCGCATAGCTACGACGCCCCCGACGACGCCGTTCTCCTTGCTGCCCGCGTCGACGCGAAGGTCCCAGAGCGCGGCGCGGTCCTGCCTGCGCAACCGGCGCCCCTTGGTAGCGTACACCAACGACCGGTGCACGATGCGGATGGCGAGTCCGTAGCAGTTGCGAATGCGCCCCTGGAAATGCGACGACAGCCGGAGGATGCGTCGCTTGCGCCAGAACTCGTCGGGTCCCCGAGATCGCACGAAACGCAAAGCCGTCGTGAACACCATGCTGTCGCCGGCGACTCTCCGATATTTTCGCTAGAACCCACTGCGCATGCGCCGCAACTGTCAACTAAGCGCTAATGCTAATAATTAACACCTAAATAGCTAAACTCAAAATTTTCCTGTGAAGAAAATATAAAACTTTAACGCTCGCTAGGCTATATTTAAGGAGTCTGATAATTAACTTTTAATTTTCAACTATTTTTTAAATAAAAGTGCGTTTTTATAAATAAAAGAGGAGATACCATTTACAATTGTATAAAATAAATAAAATATGGCAAACGGCGAGTTTCTTCGCTACATTGACGAGTAGGTAGTAGAAAATGAGATAATCACAGGAATAAATTGATGCATTTCCCCCCATACAGCTATGGGTATAGGCCGTATACCCTCTGCTTTATTCGTAGCAATAACGTATATCCTTCAATTAAATCAAAATATTGTACTATCAAACTAAAAATAAAATGCATTTTATGATAAATGTTATTCTAAACACACTACGAATGTTACCTTTTGCTTTGATTTTACTAATTCCTACCTCTACGGTTGTAAGTTATACTATATACAGTGCGTTTTTGTGTGGTTTTGACCTTCAACAACGCTTTAAATTATTTTTTGTAAAGTAATCGTTCTGCGTATCCGCTCCGAAATCGGAATACAATATCGAGTCGCCCAAAAACCGCAATACATATGTTGACATTCTTAGTAAAGACTATTTGCATATTTTATTGAACATAATGTGTAGACTAACCTTAATATTTTTTTCTCAAATCGGGATAATTTTGGGAGTTTACTTAAAACAGAAAGTAACGGCAAAAGTTTTCGTAAAACAGAAGGTTATGAGTACTCGTTAATTTTTTTAAATTGAAATTGAAGATACAGATCGGTGGTTTTTTTTAAATTTACATGCGGCCCTCGACTTTCACATGTTCGACTTTCGCACAATTCGCTATTTCGCACATTTAAAAAAACATTTTTTTTTATTTTTTTTGTAAAAAAAGTTTATAAACATAAGTGAGAAACGGAAAAACTTCAGTGTTGATCCGAACAAAAAGAAATCAAAGGCTCATAAACTTCACACGATTCGAGACAAAGATGGAAATTATTAGACGTTCTGATAGCGGAGAATCTTTTGCTTTAATCGGACGTTCGTATGTTACAAACAGATCTATGATTTGTTCAATTTTGCAAAATAAAAATATAATTAAGGAATACGTTCAAAATTTTGGAAATTAAAGATATATTTCCACAGTCTTTAAAGATATGTTTCTAAAAAACACGCCACAAAAAACATAGATGAAATGGAAAAATCTTTGTCATCATGGATTGATGACCAACATCAAAAAGATGGCCCTCTGAGTATTTCAATTATTCAAGCAAAAGCTCTTAGTTTATACAAAGATTGGAAAGACAGATTAAAAATAAGATTTTAACACGGGTTTTCAAGCAAGTAACGGTTGGTTTTACAATTTTAAAATATAAAATTTTCTTTTCCTAATATTAAATTTACCGGAGAATCGGCTGATGCGGATAAAGATGCTGCAAAAGAATTTATTTCCTAATTATCCAAAATTATTGAAGCTGGAGAATATTCCTCTAGCCATATATTTAATGTAGATGTGACAGGTTTATTTTGGAAAACTCTAACAATGAAAAATATAAACGAAGCCTTCACGGATCTTGACAATTTTTTTAATATTATGGAAGATTGTGATCCAAATGGAGAACGCATATCTCAAGTGCGTAGGGCGATCAATAAAGACATAGCAAGTTATAAAATACTATATGAAGAAAAGAAAAAGAATAGTGGAAAACAGTTAGCTCTTAATAACTTTTCAAAGGAAACACCCGCAAACTCCTCTTAAACATGTCTCTTAAACATCTTATATTTACTAGATAAATAAATATTTTAAAATACACACAATTAATTTTTTTTTCACTTTCCTCTACTTTAGCACATTCAACATTCACACACATTTTCAGGAACCAATTATGTGTGAAAGTCGAGGGCCACCTGTAATAATAAACTTTATTTAAAATTTTATTCTTTTTACAGTGACTAATATTTTATTTCCTAGTTTCTTGGCATAAAGCCATTTACCTGGATCAATTTAAAATGTTATTATTAATGATACATATGATTTTTTTAATTATTTGTATAGTTTTCCTCGAGTTGTCTCACAATAAAAATAATAATGATAAACTAATTATTTTAAATAAATTTAGTTTGTGAATTATTGAAAATATCACGTTTGAGCAAATTAATCACATATTAAATACGCGTATAAAAATAATCCGTTTATGGAGCAGCTGGTCGAATAGCGTCGTAAAGAAATTTAAAAAAAACCAAACTCCGCTGGCAACACCGACAGGCCGACTCTTTCCGAGACGGTCCCGCGAAGATGGTGAGCGAATCCGACGAATCCTCGTCGAGGGGTGCCAGACGGGCAATCTTCTGACGATTTTGCGTTATGCTTTCAGACGAAAGGAACGTCCAGCTTTGGCAAGCGCCGCAATAAGACGCACACTTTGTGCCGTCGCTGCGGTCGCTCCTCGTACCACATCCAGAAGTCGCAGTGCGCCCAGTGCGGATACCCGGCGGCCAAGCTGCGATCGTGTCAGTATACCCATCGACTGTTCTAAAACTTGACACCCAACCTGCCAATTTGACATACGTCTCGGTTGCTTACTTTTTAGGTTAACCCGTTGTAACGACTGATGGCTAAACAGCCTTCTGTCATCCGCTCGTGCGCCTTGTCTTTTCGGCGTCTTCAATTAGTGGAAAATACGATTGAATTATCTGATCGGAAAAGCTTTATATTTTTATTGTGTTGTAAATTTGACATACAACGAAAGTGAACCAATGCCATTTGGTAGAAAATATTTCAAAACGGTGACATAAAATATAGTTTATTTCGAGTGAAATATGGTCAATTAACGTTTAGTTCAAACCGAACTTCAGTTTTGGGTAACATTACCGTTTTAAAATTGAATTTTTTTCACTTTACTGCGACTAGTTAGATTGTGTGAATTCGAGTAAGATATCTTTAGATTGACACCTTGATTTCAACTTAGCGAAATATAGTTCCATGTGCCGATCTTTCATATTTTTTTCGCCTTTCGTTTACTCATACTTTTTGTAACTTTTTCGAGTTACTACCCTAATCGGTTAATATAAATTATGAATTTGTTGTGAGTAGTGATCATAAAAGAATCTGAAGCCGTCTTAAATGAATGTGGAAGTTTTACATCTCGTTTATGAAACTGTCGGAAATTATTTCATAAGCAATGCATAATTAACAATGTCGATTACCAAATTTAATTTTTAAAATTAAAATTCTGCATTTGGCTCTAACATCTGCGAAAGTGGCCAACAACGTTTTGCTACATAAATACGTTTTAAAATTTAAAATATCCGCTATTGCGATTTTTAATGGGGAATAACATGCAAAAACTTAAGTTTTAAAACGTATTAATGTAGCAAATTGTTAGATATTTTCGCAGACGTTAGAAATAAAAGCCAGAAAAGATGTTCAAAACAAATTGGTTTTTGAGCGTGGCGCCAATAAAATTAACAAATACCCATATTTTCATTATTAATTCATTGGCTCGTTTTGCATACATCTTAAAAATCATAAATTTGAGCATATTACTCCGGAGTTAAAAATTACAATTTTAAATTATAAAAAAGAAAGCATGAAATCTTGGGTTTGTCACCATAGTCATCGTTAAAAACTGACTCATACTCGACTAATATTGGATTAAGACTTGATCATATATTGTATAATTTTAGCATATTTGATTGAACAATTTTATTTTCGGTGCCCCTAAAAACTATTTAGTGACCATAGTTTTCGGGTGAGGTCTTAGCTTATGGGACGGACAGTGTACAAAGGGCAGTCGTAGCTTTAGTATTCTTCGTTTATTTGGAAAGACAAAGTATTCTAAGCTTTCTCTGGAGGTAATTTAAATCAACTAATAGTAAGCTAGATAATTTTGAATTTCAAAAAACGACCCTTACAGTAGACAAGACAAGCCTTTAAAAATATTATTGCCAATCTCTCTCTTCAGCAACCCTCTCCCTACTTTTATCGATACCGGAATCGCTCCTCTCCTTCTGAAACCCCCTCCGGAACTTACTATATGATCGGAAAAAAAATACCCACGTGCCTGCTTTTTTAAAGTTCAACTTCTGGTTGAACGATCTATATGGATATATATATTCTATATACGGATATATATATATATGTATATTTAAGTAGTGACAAAGGTTAACCTGCGTTAACTGAAAAAGATCATCTTCTTATGCAACTCTCTCTTTGCAGATAACTGGTCGGTGAAGGCTAAGAGGAGGAAGACCACCGGAACCGGCCGCATGCGCCACTTGAAGATCGTGAGGAGGCGATTCCGCAACGGGTTCAGAGTCGGCTTGCCCGCTGCCCCCAAGAAGGTCGCTGCGCCCAAGGGAAGCAAAGCAGCTCCCAAGCCAGCAGCGAAGGCGTAATGCCGAAGCGCTAATTTAAAATGAAAAATAAGATGTAAAAAAAAATAAAAAAAAATTGTGGTACACAACGGATGGTTTTATTTACATGGGGCTTGCCCTCTATAAAGGATTTTTTCCGTGTTGAATGCATTCTCTCTTGCCTGTCCGAGCCTGCTGCAACTCTCCTTTACCAAAGGCGAGTTCGTAAAGAAATACACGTCAAGTGCTGCTTTATCGTCTCCTCGAAGAAGATACTCGTTTCGAAATATCGATTAATACAGAATGCTATCAAATTCTACTATTTTTCTCGAGACAAAGTATATTTTAAAGAAGTTGCTCGATTCCTCGTTTTTATTGGAGCTGTGCGAAAACTAATTCCCGAAAAGCTCTTCATATTGTATCATACATCTAGACTTCGGGTAGCCGAGCATTAAAATAGAATACGTAACGGCGGTTGTCGATAAAACTTTAAATTATAGTGGATCTATTTGAGAGCTTTAAAAGAGATAGACTACTGCGCAGAAGCTAGACGGTAAAATCTTCGACCTGAATTAAAGGAATTCGCTAAATCGTGGCATCTTAGTGAAACGGTCAACGTTCGCAGCAGTTAGAACTTTTTAAAGGTTCAATCGTGTGAAACTCGTTTCGGGTCACTTCTCTGATTACTTGAAGGGTTACGTTTGATCTCTGAGTAATTTATAGAAACTTCTATGTTTGTGTATTATTTATTTTTCCATTATTCATAGCTTTTTTCTGTGCTGTTTCTTGTGCTCTCTGTAGGTATCTCTTTCTTGTTTCGTTTTTCTCAACGATTGCAACTCTACATTCCTAATTTATTTTGTGTTTATATTTTCCTATGGTCTCTTCCACGCTGGGTACTGCACTTTCTCAGGTTGCATTAATGTCCTCTGTTTCATTAGTCTTGTTAAATTTTTCTCCCAGTGTTTTGATAGTTCAACGTCGCGTCTTTGTCTTTTAGTTTTTCGGTTTGCTACTTTTTCTTCTTTTGTCCTTTTTGTTAAATGATAAACGTCTTTTGTTTGAATTTAACTTTTACCAACTAATGGTTTGAATCAGCATTTACTCCTCTATTATATTTTGACATTGTGTATGGAATTTGCTCATTTAAATATCAGCATGTGATTGCATAGTGTGCTGCCTGGTATTTTCCACATAACTCTACAGAGCCGTAGCGTAGGGGAGGCATACGAAGTTGGTAATAATCCATATTTAAACAGTATATTTAATTTTGCCAGGAATCACGTGGCATTATTTGTAAACTGTGATAACCATGATTTAAATTTGACTGAAACGCTCTCATCTAAGCAAGATCCAGTGATTTTCACTTTTGCGTTTTTTTTCGTTCTACTATTCGCTAGCAAGAATTTTAAAAAACCAACACTGACATTAAAACGCGATTTGGAAACATTTGGAGCACAAGAATAGAAGCTGTCACAGCTATTCATCGGAGACACGTTAGTCGTTCTTTTAGAAAATTTGTCAAAAGATCCAGATATGTCGTTTGTAACTAGAAGCGATGCAACACAATTGCTATAGAATATTTTGAATTTTAATTTCATTGTTTTGTTTGATTTCTGGAAAATTATTAAAATAAAATCAAATCAAAAAAGCGATTGTAAAATTCTACTATGAATTTCACAGAAGCAATAACTGATCTCGAATCCCTGGAATTTAAATTGTTCAAACTCCGCCATGATTTATACGAAAATTAAAAAGAAATGAAATGCACCGATTGAAAAAAGAAAGTCGACATAGAAGGAGTCCAAGAGAAGTATTAGTCGACGCACAGTGGGGTATTTGGATCTGGACGGCCAAAAGTCGATTATGAAAACTTGAACGCAGGTAAAAACAAAAGTTTAATCTATAAAGTGATTTAGTCGCATTTCCCAAAGCTTTTTAGTATTGATTTTAGATAGGATATGAAGCTCTTAAGGATACATGTAAAATTTACTGCTAGCACATTGTATAACATCATTCTTAAAAATGGTGCGGGGCTTAGTCGCGAAAATTAGAGCCCTAAACCTTTTAAACAATTATAACTTTTTAATTAGTTAACGTTTTAACGTCAAATTTAAAATACAGTTTTGTAATGTTTGTGATATTTTAATAATATGTTCACCACGGTAAAATCAGTAAACATAAAATTGTGGATCGCATACCAATAAAATAATATAAAAATTTATTTAGAATCACCAAATATACACATTTTAAAAATAAAAACGATACAAAGTATGGATAAAATATTTATTCTTATTAAAAAAACAACAAATATCTTTATGACCTATACAATTTTTTTTAACACTTTACGCGGCGAAATTCGCACGACCGTTTAACACCAGTAAAGCACAAAATGATGCTCACAGCGTATGATGGAAAGGTGTACAATGCTGCCAGAAATATAACTTCTATAATTAAATGTCAGTGGTATAACTTCCAAGGACTTTTACTTAACAGTTTAAAAATCAGGGAAAAAGTTAATCCTGATGTATTTTTGTCTTTATAATTATAATTTGGGCTTTTAATATAACATCCTAGAATCCGTCTTTTATGTTTTTTTAATTTATCTTACACCTGTTTTATAAATTACATGTTAAAAATCGCAACTGAAAACAAAATGTGAAAAATATTAGTAAAACAGAAGAAGATACAAATACAAGAGGAGTTCCGATTGAAGATTGATCTAATAGTCGATGTACTCAAACCGACTTACGACAATACAAATGGGTGGCAACACCCGTGGAAGATTTTTTGAAGATCATTAATTAGATGTACAAATGACCGGAATTGACGCAAATTTGATATACAGTCTAAAGGTTGTTTTAAAAGTATTATCAAGTGCGTAAAGTGCAATTAGAATTTTTTCTGTTTATTCTAAGCATACTGCAAAGCTCTATGTTTAGCGGTACCCGTGGCATCCAATAATACTTACAATGCATAAAATATTAATACATGGTCCCGTGGTAATAGAAATGGCGTTGCTTCTGATAGGTTAGTTTGTCGGAAGAGGCCGCTGAAGCCCGTAACAAGTATTTCCGTTTATATCAGTAAAATTTTGCCTGAAAGTTCTCAAGAGTATCTTGTAATATGGATGTGCTAAGCAGTCTATTAATAAGTTCAGATCCTGTCATAACGGGAATGTGACCAGTACATAACAAAACAGTAAACTCTTTTTAAAAAAGACGGTAGCCAAGTTGCTTTTAGCTGAACCTCATCTAGATACAAATGGACAATCGTTGGATGAGGAAGAAGAACTGCTTTCAGAATATTTGACATATTATTTTAAAATAATAGTTCACGAAAAATAAAAAATATTTATTTAAATAAAAAAAAAGTTTTTTTTCTGTAATGTATTTTTTAACACTTATAATACTATATATTTGACTAAGAGCACTCAAGGAATCATCTAAAGTGGAGAAATAATTTTGACCACCCAGATCGGTCAAATACCCCACAGTGCGACGCAGAACTTTCAGTAGAGAACAAAATCATAAGTGTAATGAAAAACGTACTTGACAGATTGCAACGAGAAATATTAATACAATTTTCAAGACTAAAAGACATAAATAAAAAGTTTAGATTTCTGCTGAACATCGAATAAATGAAAATAAGTCAAAATTGTACAATTTTTGCGAATTTCTACGACACGGATGTTGCTGGAAAGAAATTTTTCACAGAAATTGAAGACTAAAATGCTGCATACTACTCATAATGAAGCATTACCAAAAACACATTGATTATTGTGTCATATGCAGATTATGTACTTACAAATCTTCCCATTTCACTGCAGATTATTTAAGCTGTTGTAGTTATATTGCAATTTGTAAGCAATACTATTATTTTCTTTAAAAATATGTTATTTTTTTAATTAGTTATTGTTAGTCTTAGCGTATTTGTTCATTGGAGTTTCGCTTTTTTATTTGTTATTTATTTTCCTGTTATTTTTAAGTGGATATTTATGTACGACATTTCTTTCATCTGCTTAAATCCCAATGGTTATAGATAATGTTCGGTAACTATATTTAACATAATTCAATAAGTCTGTTTTTTATTTTATTTTATCGACGATTTGCCTTAATATAAATATTGCATTTACTGTTCAAATTTTTTAGCAATATATTCGATTTTTGCTGTTGTGAAAATTTATGTCAATAACATTTAAGAAATTTTCACATAATGAACGTATTCGAAAATTGCAGGGCATCGAACCGTTATTTTATTCCTTCCTGTTTTCGTTTCGGCTCAATTAAAAATATATATATCGGTTCGATTCCGTTTTTCGTTCCGGAATAAATAGCGGTTTTTACGGTTTTCAACTCAGCTACGAGTCATTATTTCGTAAATGATTTTATTTGTATTAAAAATTAATTTTCTACCATATTTTATTTTCTTTCTTCCATTGTTTATAAATACAAATAATAATAATGAATTAAAGCTATATTAATTAAAAAGTATATAATGTATGACAATATAATTTATTCAACGAAACATATATTTATAAACAAAGCAAATTCGTATATTCAAGGTTGAAGTATACAGGATTCTTAGGTATATCCAAGTATAATTAAAAAAGATAAAAGTTTCCTCTAATTAATAATATATCTTTCATTAAAATTATTTCGATTGTCTCGCAAAATAATATTTAAGCCAGAGAAAGCCCTTTCAACACTGACTTTTGTTGCTGGAGCTCCTAAAACTACCATTGCAATTTTGTATAAATGATATGTATTTTTATATTCCCACTAAAATTCTAAAATATTTTTTTTCTGTCGAATCTTAGTACATGGTTAAATGAAAAAATGGTTATTAAATATGAATTTAATGTCCACGTCTGTAGAAATAGGAAACCTGTGTCTATTGGCAATTCTTTACTTCTTAAAAAAATCCTCTAAGTCGTCTACCTTTCATCGGATGTTTCACTATATGATTATGCTTGTAATTTTTAAAGAAAATTTGGAATTGATTTCTTGAAAAATTTTATTATTTGTTCCAAATATTTTTCAAATGTCGCATAACTTGTATATTTTGACTGCGTGCTTGAACAAACCAAACCAAAAAAAGAAACCAATATTTTATTACGGTTTTCGTACCGGCAAAAATAACTGGTTTTTCGGTTCAGTTCCGGTTCGAAGCCCTGAAAATTGGGATAAAAAATAAGAGGAATGGGGCGCCAAATAATATTTTCACCCCAGAGCGCAAATTACTCTAGCTACGGAACTATACATTTAGGCCGGCCGGCCGCACGTGAACGGTTTCCTGATTAGGTCTCAGCATTAAGAATTCAGATTCGGAAAATGTACATGGCGTTGGGAAAATATACGAACGTGTCTGTCATGTTTGTATGAAATGCGTGCATTTAGGTTTCAGAATCTGAATTTCTGAAATCTAATAAGGAAACCGTGCATGTGCAGCCGGCCGTATGTACATATGTATGTTCTTTCGTGGAAAGCATGTGCTACTAATTACTAGATTATTTACTGCTGCAAAGTTGCACAGTCGTTCACCATTTTCGTGTAAACTATATCATCCTGTTACTTCTTTAAATATATTTCGTTGCCTACTTTGGCGTTGAAGTCTCCTGGAATTACTAAGCGTCGTGTTTGGGGACTTTTTCACACTGCTATTGAAGTTGTTGACATAAAATGTATATTTATCATCCTCTTCTGTCGGAGCATATGCAATGACGATAGTTATATTGAATAAGGTCCTTTTCAGTCTTAATTTTGACAGTCTGTCGTTGATTGGTTCGATACTTAGAACTTTAGCTTCGTTTATTCGTTTGTCATGCTTCTATCCACCTGATTTATTGCAGGGCTATTAGATATATCTCGAGTTTTCCTAGTTGTTACATTGTTTGCATATTCCTTTTCGTCTTTGTGACTTTTTCGTAATCAGTCGATTAGCCCAATGATGGAAACCCTCCTTCTTTATTCCTAGAGCGTGCAGATTAAGTCAACACTCAAGGTGAAGGTATATATTGAATAAATGTCGCGGCCCTTATCTCGCGTCGAGTTGTGCAGGCCTGATTTGCACCGTTCGAGCGACAGGAGGGAGAGAGCGGAAGAGGCCGTCTCGCTCGAGTCGTTATCGGGCGTCGGCGGTCGGCGGTCGGCAGGTGGCGCGCTTATCGGGCGGCGAGCGGTCGCCTCCATGTCGCTTTTCAGGCGGAAGGGGACGAAGGAGGCGCAGCGGCCCGCCGCGCCCGCCGCGCCCGAGCCCCGCGTCGACCGGCCGCAGCTGCAGTTCCACTGCCAGCAAGCGCAGGGCAGCCCGCTCGGCATCGTCTCTGGCTTCTCTAGCGTTCGCGAGCTCTACGCTAAGATCGCCGCCTGCTACGACTTCCCTCCCGAGGACATCCTCTTCTGCACGCTCAACACTCACAAGGCGGACATGAGCAAGTTGTTGGGCGCGCAGATCGGTCTCGAAGACTTCATCTTCGCGCACCGCAAGGGCCGCCCCAAGGAGGTGGAAATCGTCAAGTCGGAAGAGTCGCTGGGCCTCACCATCACCGACAACGGCGCCGGCTACGCCTTCATCAAGCGCATCAAAGAGGGCTCGGTGGTGGACCGACTGCCGCACGTGCAGGTCGGCGACCACATCGAGCGCCTCGACGGCCACGACGTGGTCGGCAAGCGGCACTACGACGTGGCCAAGACGCTCAAGGAGATCCCCTTGGGCGCCGTCTTCACCGTGCGCCTCGTCGAGCCTCTCAAAAGCGGCTTCTCGGGCGTAGGGCCCAAGTCGACCGGCGCTCGCAAGAAGCAGGGCTTCGGCACGGGCAAGGAGACGCTGCGCTTCAAGGCCGACGGCGGGGCGGCCGTGGAGCCGAAGGTAGGTCGAGTGGCTTTCCGCTGCCGCTCCTAAAGCTAGCTCCGACTAATCCCGACTCTCTTGACCGTAGCACGACGACGAGACCGCCGGCGGCATCGACAAGATCAACGCGCTGCTCGAGACGTTCATGGGCATCAACGACGCCGACCTGGCTAACCAGATGTGGGACCTGTCGCGCGACTGCGCCAACTCCGTGCAGCTGGCCGAGGCCGTGGACGCGAGCGACCTGGCCGAGTTCGGCTTCACCGACGACTTCGTCATCGAGCTGTGGGGTGTAGTCACCGACGCCCGCTCCGGCAGGCTCCGATGAAAACCAGTGCCATCGTTCATAGTATTATTGTTAAACGCGACTTTGAAATATACATATATTTATATACATTTGACAGCGCGTTTCTCTTTCCGCGCGCCCTCGCCCCGATTCGAAAAGCGGAGAAACGGCGCGGCGACTCGCGCGCATGCGCATGCGCCGCTCTCTGATCTGTCAAACCTCCCGTCGGAATTCCTCCGTTATCGCTCGTTGCGCAACTGCACCGAGGCGCGCATGCGCGTCCTGGCAATCGCCTGACAGTCGCGAACTCCAATATGACCTTGGCCTCTCGGCATTCGTTTTCGGCGTAACGACATAACTGCGCAACTACAGTATGGCAACGTGTTCGGGCTTGTTGTTTCGCTTCGGCTGGAGGGGCGGAGCCCGGAGAGGATACAGCGTCGTCCGCTCCGGCAAGATCTACGACAGCGCCGCGGACGCGATCGCCGACGTGCGCGACGGCTCCAGGGTGCTAGTCGGGGGCTTCGGCCTCTGCGGCATCCCCGAGAACCTCATCGCCGCGATGCTAACCAAGGGCGTCGTCGACCTCACCGTCGTTTCTAACAACGCCGGTAAGTTTCGCGCCGACGTTCGGCACGCTCGAACCGAATAATATCGCGCTAATGCGACTCCGTAGGCGTCGACAAATTCGGCCTTGGACTATGGCTGAAGAAGAAGATGATAAAGAGGATGATCAGTTCTTACGTGGGCGAGAACGCCGAATTCGAGAGGCAGTATCTCAGCGGAGAACTCGAGGTGAGATCGTCCTCATACCGCTGTATGTTTTTTATATTTGTATACTTTTTTCAATCTATCGTAACCGTAAGCGAAGAGGACCGTTTCCACAATAACGTTGTTAATTCCTTCGAGTGATCGATCTAGGATCTAAAATAAAATCTCGGTTAGAAGTTCCCAAGTTAGAATCTCATAAGACGCAGCCGAGTTCTCGATAGGTTAACCCTTTGAGCGGTATCGCCGTACATGTACAGTGGTCGATCTTTCACCGTTTTAAAGTACCTCAAAAACTTATGTATTTACATATACAATTGAAGAAATAATAAATTTTATTTAAACACTAGATTTATGGGCTTAAACCCGTCAATTTGAAAGTTGTCATTAAAAATAGGTACATAGTGGCTGGATTTTCAAAAAAAATAAGTTTCTGAAAATAAAAATAGTGTTAATATATTTTCGTTGTTAACCATAAATCTAGTGTTAATGTGAAATATTTGAACTGTACTTACATTTCAAAAGTTTTATCGTTTATTAGTTAATTTTTTATATATTAAAATTAGTGGGGTTTTTTAATTTATAGTAACTATCAAAAATGAATTTGAATGTAGTGTAGACGATGACTATTATATGAATATTTTAGATGAAGCTTCAGAATAATTAGATATTTCATAAAAATTACATTTCTTAGGGTAATCATAAATATAGGAATTATATTATAATCAAGGTTTACTTTTTTTAAATTCTGGGTATTTTATTTAGAATATATATTTAAAAAATCATAATCAGAATTTGAGAACCAGAACCCCAAAGTCGCAAAGGAAGATAAAAAACGACGTATTATTGCAAAACTTGTAAAAAAATATCTAGCTTTCTTTAAAAAAGTATTACTCTTCATTTTAAAAAATAATTTGTCAAATAAATGTTCAATATACACATTGAAGAGTTATCGTAATATAAACCCCCTTTTATATATACATATCAGTGCCGGTCGGTGAATTATTTTCCCTCTCTATCGCTCGCGTGTTAGTAACTAGAGTGAAAGAGATGCTCTTACGCTCTCTCCTCTTTCACTTTAGTTACTAACACGCGAGAGATCGAGAGGGAAAGTATTTCACTGACCGGCACTGATACATATATATTAAAATTTGAGTTTTTCCCCCATCAAACATAATTATTGACAAATCCACTGAAAATGACTTGGAGCTGCTGAAAAACTTTTAAAAATGTCTTTGGAGTGCAAAGGGTTAATAATAGAAAAGTACAGTAAAGTAAACCAAATAATAAAACCTTGAGAATTACTGATTTTTTCTATAATTTACTATAAATGTAATATAAAATAATAATAAATAAATAACGACAGAAATAATTTTGAAAAAATATGTGCAATAAACTCACTACTAAAAAGAATTAACATTTTGCATTCTGTTCGTTTACTGAAAGATCACTGATAATTATTAATTATGCAATAATTAAAATAAAATAAAAATATATAAATAAATTACATCTTAATCGCATAAAAATCGCAATCATAATGTCAATACGGGTAATACCAGTATTGATATTAGTATTATTGTCAGGGACAAATGAGAACCGAAACGTCGCACTTTAAGCAGACCAATTACGCGAAGATTTTATGATTCAACTATCAGTTATTTTCTTCCTTTGTTCGTACTTTCGTTTAAAAGGGTCATTTTATATTTCTTACGAATGCGTTCGTAGTGAATCGAATATATCGTTACTTCCGACCTGTTTTCTTTTCGTTATTTCCGCCGCCGTAAATTAAAAGTTATAATAGGGCAATTCCCGTTCCTTCTTCCGCTGACTCTTTTATCGATTTATCTCGACTTGACCCTTTACATTCGAGACTGATTTTGCACCGAGTAGATGGTAAAGAGTCCAATCCCGGAATAAAATTTCGGAATTACAAGTTTACTGGGATCAGTTCCAGGATCTGATTTTTTTAATTAAACTTAAATATATAAATAAAATTAATAAAATACAATTTATTTTATATTAGACATTTATTATATATTATACGTACAAAGTATATGATTTATATATAATATAGATAGACTATATAGATTCTATGTAGTCTATTATTTACTGTATTAAATTTATCTCTGTGATTCATAGAGATAAATTAAATACTGTAAAAAATCTTGTATTATAAAAGTATTTTAAAAATAAAAGGAGTATAATTAAAATAAAACACTAAACAAATACAATAAGCAATTCAAATATTATTTTGAATAATATGCTCATAGCTTTATTAGAGCATCGAGTGTCTCTTCGTTTAGTCTGGATCTACACAAGTTTGGTGTCAAGGCAGCTTGCTGCTGAAAAAGTCACACTATTCGGAAGTATTGTCATGAGATATTTGTATACCAGTTTGAGGTGATGACCGCATGAAACGCCATTTTCAAATAAGATAATTTTTTTTCTTCTTATTACGGAGTCATTTTGAACTTTCGGTTCTCAGTCATCAACCTTTTTGTTATTGCCTCATGTAATTGCTCTTTCATCGTCATTTGTTCAACTGACGAGGATTGCTTGTGAGACGACTGTGCTTCAAGTGGCTCTTCTGATGTTTTACCACATCTTCCTCGTGGTCTCCAGTTAACTTTTCCATTAATTTTATAATTGACTGCCTTAAAGTTTTATATTTATCTCATCAAACGATTTGGGATTTAATAAATATGTAATCGTATTCCCCTTCGTATTTCTATGTATTATTTTAGAGCAATTAATATATCCGAGTTCAAGAATTGCTTCGGCTAAACACAAGTTGGAATCACGTCGGCAAAGTGCTTCGACAGCTAATTTTAGAGGTTTCAAAACTTGTATAATTTTTTTGCAATTTTCATTGAACGTTACCAATAAATTGTTTTTTATATACTTGTTTTTAAAAATAACAATTCGCTCCAGCATATTATAAAGACTATTCCATCTGGTCTTATAATCTAATATAAGCTAAAGATCTTTTCCATGCTCGTTTTTAACGTTCTTTTTTTGTTTGTAAAATAGCATAATTCTTAGTGGGCGATCTTTTAAATAATATCATCAATTTTCTCTATTTCCGTCTCCGAAGCAGTGTTTTCCAGATTCACAATCAATTATCAAATATCATTTTTATTTTTCATATCCATCGGTGAATTCATATTGATCATCTTCTGAGCATGATTCCAAAGGTTGAATTGAAAGTGTTTTGTAAAGAACTTCGGAAACAGTTAAGTGAATTCCATGAGTGATACATAATTACAAATGAGCGTGTATGAGTAATTAGTGATGCCGACTTAATAATGAAGTATATCCTTATTTTATCGATTTATAATGATATTTATTATGTGTGAGCACATGTACAGGTGCACCGAATGTTAGTTTTTTTATACAAACCAATTCAAATTTTGTTTATAAAAAAATCAATTCCGAGTTTGATAGGTATTGAAAATCGGCCGGGATAGATCTTATTAAAAATTTAAATTTTATAGTTCTCTCGAATACTGCGCTGATTGATTATCAATAACAACTCACTAATACCACTTCTTTTAGAATATTTATGGTTCAACAAAATTTTTAAAACCAACGACTAAGTTTAACGACATGTTTATTGAAATTCTCATCTACGATATTATAAAAAAAACAACACAAAATATATAAAGGCAAATGCATAAAATCAACGTTACATTTAATATAACGAAACGGTGAGTCAGGCGCATCGTCTGAAAGTTACCATCCTGAAGCGCGATGAGTCCAAAGAGAACATGGTGACGATTGTTTATGATTGTCTTAATATTTTTATTTTTTTAATAAATTTTAATATTTGAGCATTTATAGTGAAACAGGACAAATTTTATATACACAAGGCGAAAAAATGCAGGTGAAGAACGTTCCAGGCGCCGGTAGCGATAGCCGTCGTGGGATAAACGAATAAAAATCACCCGTTTCGTTTCAGCTGGAACTGACGCCCCAGGGAACGCTAGCGGAGCGCATCAGAGCGGGCGGCGCGGGCATTCCGGCATTTTTCACCCCAACGGGCTACGGAACTCTTATCCACGACGGGGGAGCGCCCATTAAATATTCCGCAGACGGCAAAGTATAAATCGCGACGGAAGGTTCGAGACGTCCTTCGGTCGATGACGTGCGATTTCTTTTCAGGTCGAGTTGGTCGGCGAGCCTCGGCCGGAACAAGCGTTCGACGGAAAAAACTACATCATGGAGAAGGCCATAACGGGTGACTTCGCGTTGGTGAAGGCTTGGAAGGCGGACTCTCATGGAAACCTCATCTTCAGGAAGAGCGCTAGAAACTTCAATCCCGCCATGTGCAAGGCCGCCGCGGTGACCGTCGTCGAAGTCGAAGAGATCGTCGACTCGATCGAACCCGACGCCGTGCACGTTCCCGGGATTTTCGTTCACAGATTGATCAAAGGTGGCTCCCGTCGCGCTTGTGTAGAGCGGTCGGTTTCGACTTTCGCTCACGGCGCGTTCCATTTCAGGAAATAACTACGAGAAGAGAATAGAAAAGCTGACCGTATCCAAGGACAAGCCTGCGGCGCTAACGCAGACCCCGATCGCGAAGATCAGAGAGAGGATCGCCAAGCGGGCGGCCGTCGAGTTCCAAGACGGCATGTACGCCAACTTGGGCATCGGTGAGTGTCGACTTTCGACTGACGATTTATAGACGAAATTACACAACCGCCGTAAATCTCAGGTATGCCGATGCTCGCCAGTAACTACATTCCTTCGAACGTCAGAGTGTTCTTGCAGTCCGAAAATGGCGTGTTAGGTCTAGGGGCCTATCCTACCGGAGAAGAAGTCGACCCCGACTTGATCAACGCCGGCAAAGAGACGGTCACGGTGCTGCCAGGTGAGCGATCGTCGCAAAACGCGTCGCTCGTTTTTTAATATACGATAATACGTTTTCCATCTTATAGGAGCTTCGTTCTTCGGTTCCGACGACAGTTTCGCGATGATTCGAGGAGGACACGTCGATTTGACGATCTTGGGAGCAATGGAGGTGTCGCAGTACGGTGACCTAGCTAACTGGATGATTCCCGTAAGTGTATATGCGTTTTTGTAATTGCGAATAATTGATTCATACTATTTTCAATTTTGACTAGTCTCGTATCTTACTTATGTTCTTTGTACGATTTTCAACTCCCGCGATAAATTATTTAACTTTGTCATTGATCTTTCAAAATTTTCTCGATTCCCTATCCTAGCCGTCTTCCGTATCGTTCTTAAATCGATTGTTGAAAAAATATTGATATTGTTAGTATTATTTTGACTATAATATGTTTAGAAAAGCTAATCGGAGAACGATTATGAACGAGAGGTATCGTAGAATATTACAAATAAGTCGTAAAATATTACAAATAATTTACGTTTATATTTCATATTAAAGTACGGCATATTTTTAACGTTTCAGGGAAAACTGGTGAAAGGGATGGGAGGGGCGATGGACCTGGTGGCCGCGCCGGGGACCAAAGTAGTCGTCACCATGGAGCATGCCGCCAAAGACGGTTCGCATAAGATTTTGCCTCAGTGTAATCTGCCGCTGACGGGAAAAAACTGCGTCGACATGATAATCACCGAAAAGGTAATGCTACTTTATCACCGTCACCATGTCCGTGTTTTTTATCCATGCGTATTATTTCGCAGGGTGTGTTTAAAGTCGACGCAGAAAAGGGACTGACTCTGGTGGAAATCGCCGAGGGAGCGACCGTGGAAGATATCATAGTTTCGACAGGGTGCGATTTTGAACTGTCTCCCGAAATGAAGCCGATGCAGCAAGCTTCGTAGCATAGTTTTACTCCCGAATCGATCCGTTTAAGTTTTGAGAGTTTATGAGAATAAAAAAGTAATCTCCGCAATGCAGCTGTAAATCATACCAATTTTGCTTAATAAATAATATTTTTATATCTTTCAGTGTGAATATTAGTTGCGCGTCAACGCTCGAGATTACGTAACGTTTATTCGAAAACCAATTGACCAACCATCGTATTATATATTTTTTAAGAAGGTTAATCTAACGGAGATAAGCCTTTTTAATAAATACTAAGAATGTATTGTTTTCAAAGATAGTTTTTATACAATCTAATTTAAAAATATGGTTTTTATTTGCTCGAACGCTGCTTATCAGCTATGATCTAAATCTTATAAACATAATATTCTATACGATAAAAATTACATATCAGATTAAGCGAAAAACACTCGAATATTATCTACGTTCGAACTGGGTACGGTTCAAAAGTATGCGCTGTAATAGTCGACAAAGATTATCGATAAAGCATTATACCTTAAACTCGATTTACCACTAGATTTACAAACCCGTTAATTTGACAGGTGTCATAAAAAATAGGTACATAGTGACCAGAATTTAAAAAATAAGTTTCCGTATATAAAAATTCATATATAAAATTCGTAAAAACCCAGAAAAAATACTGTCTGATACAAATCAGAGCGTTGGAGCGGAGCTCGGAGAAATTAAGCGACGGATTTTTACCTGGAACAAGGATGGAGTCGGAGCTCATAAATTTGTAGTGCTCTGATATTTTTTTCCCAATATTTTATGTTGATGTGTTTTAGAAACCTAAAGCGGAGGGACATAAAATTGATTCTTATTTTAAGTTCTAAAAATTACAATTATTATGGATAGTAGTCTTGTGGAAATGGTTTTTCTTCAAGCTCAACACCACTCGATATATTCAAACTTGAGAACAAAGGATTCCAAAAAAATGCAGGCGAAATTGCTCGGCAGCTTGGTGCTTTGACATTTTAATCAATTGGTAATAAGCACAACAGCGATTTGAAGAAAATTTAAAAATGAAAGTTTTTCTATTTGGAGATGTATGCTGCAACCTGCAGAAATAGAATTTTTTTCACTATTGATGTGCAGTCCAACGATGAAAAAAAATTATATAAAATCATTGAACATTATTGATACTGAAAGACATCATGAATCTCTTTATATTTAAAAAAATTAGGTGAAAGCCACTAGAAAAAAATTAAATTAATGAAAGGCAGGTTTTAAGTTTCTGTTTTGACAATGCAATGAACATGATATGTGCTATTAACAAATTCAACAATAAATAAACTAAACTTACAGTTTCACTGGATGAAGAAACATAATTTAATTCACATGTAAAAATCACATTTAAATATGCCGTGATTGACCAGTTTGCTGTGGAAAAGTAAAAAAAAAAAGTTCTCTAGATAATTTCTTTTCATTTCTTATGTACACTTTTCTCAATAAAATTACCTATGCATTTTTTCGTAAGATGATTTTTATATGATATATTTTTTAATTTTGAACCCTTTCACCGCGTTTGACGGCTCCAGCCGTCATAACGAACAAGCCCCAAACGAAGACGACGGACCTAGCTGTCGTCAACATTTGAACCTTATATCACGGTCTCATATATTTTAAGGTTGAAAATTTCTCGGCCGAAATTTAAAACCTATATCTAACGACATCTCTTGAGATGTGCTTAAAAACATTTGTAGATCTATTAAAATTAAATATTTTTCAAAGAATTATTAGTGCTTACAATTCCTGCCACCGCGGCGCTGCCATTGATTTATTATAGAATTATATGGAGAGCGCGAGTAAATCTGTCTGAAAAGTGTCGCAGGTAAATCGAGACAGCTTATCAGAATTACTTGACTGCAAATTCTCGTACCCAATCATTTGAGATCGCTTAGCTAAAACTTCTATTGGTTCTACGCCTGCTCTCCATAATAACCTAGCGGTTAATCTGAGTCTTCAAAAATCAAAACTATACGATCTTTCGAATCGAATGATTCAATACGTACTGCTCATATAGCGGCTTCCATAAATGATATCACAGGCTTTTCGTGAAATTTTAATCCCCCTCCCTCCGAGTAACAAGGTTTTACATATCTTATACGACGTGACAATTGCACGTTGTCATTTATATGTCATCTATGCTATTTTAAACTTTTTAGTTTAAAGCTAAACTGAACAGCGACGTGCTGACGACATATTACGTGCTACTGCAATAGGCGAAGACAAGAGACTAAAAATATTGTATATAGGCGAGTAATAATTATTTTTGTAAAAACAAGATGAATAAAATCAATTATAATGTTAAATAATGAGTTTGAGAATCTATCCCGTGGTCTTAAACATTTTTTTATATGTATATTAAATTAAATTTCTATTATTGCATAAAAAGGTATTGTCTTTAATTACGTTGTAAATGGTAGCATTTCTCAGAAAAATCTCATTAAAGAAAATCACGCCTAAGGAGTTAAAGTATTTATTTATTAATTTTGTCTTAATGTGAAAAAATTTCAACGTTCAGGTCATCGGTAGTAGTTCATACAAAATATTTGGACATTGGTTGTTTTTTCCGAAAGTGGTGATATTTTTGTGACAATGGTGGTACGGTGGTACTACGATTGTTTTCATTACCTGTGTAGCACTATTCATTTCGACAATAAAACGAATTACAAAAAAGGGTCATTGTCACTTTTTACAAGCCGTAGATATTAATGTATTTTTTTTGAACGGGCAACACCGCTCGACTGTTCGCTGTTTCGTTCGGATTCGAAAGAGGAAAGATGGCCTCCATCGAGCTGGACGCGTCGATGAAGCAGGCTCTGCGGCACCTGCACTCGAACGCGCGCGACTCGACCGAGCGCGTGCGCGGCCTGCTGGACGAACTGATCCGGCTGCAGTGCGGCTCCGCCAAGACCATGGCCGTCGCGCTGCCCAAGAAGTACCTGGCGGAGGAGCGGGCGGCGGCGGCGGCGGCTGCGGCTGCGCCTCCCCCTAAAGCTTCCTCTTCCTCGGACAAGGGCAAAGTGTCGGCGCCGGCCGTCAGCCCGCAACAGATCCGCATCCCCGAGCGCCCCGACGACGAGGGCTCGGCCGTGATGGACGGCGAGCTGGCGTTCGAGCTGCTCGAGGAGGACCTTACGTGCGCCGTGTGCCGCCAGATCGCGTGCACGGCCGCCAACCGGCTGGTGGAGTGCGAGACGTGCCGCGCGCTCTATCACCAGGAGTGCCACAAGCCGGCCGTGCGCGACGGTGACGTCGGCGCCGCCTGGCAGTGCTCGGCCTGCTTCAAGCCCAAGCGCAAGTCGCCGCCTCCGCCCCCGCCCCCGCCTCCGCAACCGCCTCAGCCCGTCCAGGCCCTCCCGCCGAAGGTGGTCGTGCCCAACATCAACATCATCTCGGCCGACAAGCGGCTGCAGATCATGAAGAAGAAGGCTGCCAAGCAGCAGGAGAACAAGCGGAAGCACTCGAAATAGTCGATAACAATACAATACAATAAATACTGTACACGTTGAATACTGTCGTTTGTTTGCTCCGCTCCGCCCCGTCCTGTCACCTCAGTCCCGATCAGCTGTCGGTTCGCGGCCAATTTCGCGTCGAACGAAACGGTCGCTCGGGCGCATGCGCCGACGCGAGTCGCGACAATATTTCACAAGTCTCGCCACAATAAGGCGAGGGGGGGGCGCGGCGCGGCGCGGCGTTCGGAGGGCGGCGGCGATTGATTATCCGCGTGTGCGCGCGCAGGTCGGACGGACAGCGGCAGTCGGCTCGCCGGCCGACGTCGCCAGCGATGGGCATCCAGGACCTGCAGGCGCTGGTGGAGGGCGAGGGCGTGAGCGTCGACCTGTTCCGCATCGGGCGAGACCATGCCGGCGGCCTGCGCCTGCTGCTGGACGCCGAGGGTTGCCTCGACCGGCTATACGGCGGCTACTTCTCGGACTGGGCCTGCGGCGGTCAGTGGGCGCGCGCCGTGCAGTTCGTGCTCACGCTCAAGACGGCGCTGCAGGAGCACCGTGTGAGCGTGTGCGTGTGCTTCGACGGCGCCTCGTCCGCGCACCCCTCGGCCGCCTGGGCGCAGAGGCAGGCCGCCGCCCGGCAGCGCGTCAACAGCGTGCTGCGCCACGTCGCCTCCAAGGGCACACCGCCCCCCAAGGTGTGGTGGGTGCCCCCGGCCGGCCTGCGCGCCTGTCTGCGCAACGCGTTGCGCCACCTCAACCTGCCGGCCATGGTTTCCGCCGAGGACCACCACCGCGAAGTGGCGGCGCTGTGCCGCGAGCGGGGCTACGCGGGCATCGTCGGCTGCGCCGGAGAGTACCTGGCCTTCCGGCCGCCCCGCTACTTCTGCTCCTCGCGGCTCAAGCTCACCTACAGGGTACGTAGGCGCTCGACTCTCGCCCGACGCTCTCACCTCACTCTCACCGCTCTCTCCCGCCGCAGTCCTCGCTCGAGACCAAGGAGCACATGGTGCACGACCTGGCGCAGCGGCTCGGCGTCCCGCAAGAGCGCATCTGCGCCGTGGCCGCGCTGCTGGGCAACGACGAGCTCACCGAACAGCACCTGGCAGACTTCCATCGGCGGCTGAGTGACGACCGGAAGAAACCGACAGGCGACGAGCTGGTCCGCGCCGTCGCCGCCCGCGTCAAGGGGCCGCCTGGCGAGAGCGCAGATTCGCTGTGCGATGACGTGTTTCCCGACCCGGCCGACCAACGCCGCGACCTCCTCCGACGGGTGCTGCGCTACTACGCCGACGGCACTAAGGAAGGCTTCGCCGAGAGCAAAGCGACCGCCGGGCGGAAGCCCAAAGCGCGAAAGGGCTCCGACGCTCCGAAGCTGGCGTCCGAGAGCGACGCCCTACAGGTACCCACTCCGAGGCCGAGCCTTCCATATTGGCCGTCCGCGCGCTCACCCTTCTGCTCTTTCAGATCGGCGAGTTCGAGCCGGTCCCGGGCGAGAGGCGCGACGACGATTCCCGCTCTGATTCGACTGTCGAAGGAAAAGATGTAATCTTCGTCGTCATCTAGAATCGTCGGTCCGTTGCGGAACTCTCATCGTTCTCGTCTTTCGCAGGCCAAAACTCCCTACCCGATTGAGGTGCTACGAACTTGCACCGAACGCCATTCCAAGGGCCTCATGACGCCATCGCTCCTGGGGATTCTCACAAGGCGCAGGATCACGCTGCCCGTCCTGCTAGAGGAGGAGAACCACAGAGATCTGCCTTCCGTTCACCATATGTTCAGACCGATTCGCCAGAACGTCTATGCTGTCGTCTTCAACATGCATCATTATCATTTCATGGCCACCAAAGCTAAGGGTAATATTTTTACGCTTAATGTTATAGACCTCTATTTATCTACGTAGATATACCTACCGCCTTATACGTTTTGCGACCGATCGATAACTCTGTAAATGAAACACCTACTCTCTCATGTCTGGAGCCGGTTAGTAAATTAATGCAGGGTAAAAGTATGAATTTAAAAATAGCAGTATCAACATTGAAATCGTGTACAGAATTTTTAACAATACGCGTCGATACGCTTAATGAAGAAAATGTCGAGGGAATGGAATTAGCAAAAATATTGAATGTTAATTGTGAATGCGTAGATAAACGTAGCAACCGATAGCCCGGAAGAAAAATTGAAAAATAACATATTTTACTTTTTCACTGCAGCTGATATTTTCGCACGCCATTTAGGAATTTGTTAATATGTGCTGTGCTGTTTTTAAAAATATTATGGTTAAATAAAATCAAGTGATTTACAGCCTTAAATTATTCTAAATAACCATATTATTAGGCTCAAAGGTTTATGATACCTTAAGGTGCCCAATGCATACTTACGATTTTCTCGATGAAATCTATGGGTGTCTCGTGGTCAAAAGTTTAATCCAAAAAATATTTCCCAAATAAATAATCTTTGAATATGGATTAATTCTTAAAAATAAAAATAATACCAATATAAACGGCAATGATTTGTATGATAAATTAAAACGCGCTCATTTATTTCTAAAGATAAAGGCACTCCAATAGACGTTTTAATTTTTTTAAATAACAAATTACAAACGTTGAGAATTTTGTCAACTATTCCCCAATAACAGTCGCTTCTTGTGAATGTAGTTTTAGTAAACTTAAACTTATCGAGACGTATCTTTCATTGTCCTTGTCGAACGAACGCTTAAATTCTTTAGCAATTTTATCAATAGAAAATGATATAGCCCAAAAACTAGGCGTATTGGAGATTAAAAATACATTTGCAAGTTTAAAAATGATAAATCAACATTTTTTTTAATGTATTTATTTATTAACATTAAGTCTATTATGACCTGATAGGTTAATTAATTGCATCACGATGCGCAAAAGCGTAAAATATATAACAATTTAAAAAAAATACAAATACATATACACACATAACTAAAAACATGATAAAAGAACATACACGAATCACTTCAATAGATGTGCATTGTCCAATATGAACTGAACCAACTCGATGTACAGTATTGAGCAGTTGGACGGCCTTTGCCAGAGAAGAGTCAGCGAGTGCTCCAGTTTTAGACTTTAAAGGCGAGAACAGTAGACGCGACAATGACCTATGACCGCCTTCCGGAGCTGCTCGAGCGCCGAAGGGTTGTCAACCGTGCCTTTGAGCAATTTCCAAAAGTGTTTAATTATGTAAACGCGAGTTGACAATGGAACGTATCCTAGCGCTCCCAAAATGACTGGGAAACAGGAGCAGATAGTACCCGTTTTCCTTCGAGTATAAATAGTGAAGGAATTTACACCTTACTTTTTCTAGCTGCAATTCATTACATTGACTCATTATGCCTGAAATCCATATAATAGTGCCAACTTCTAGTATTCTACGTACTAGATCATCGGTAAAAGTGCGCAATACTAAATTAGTATTCCTGAAGTAGTGTGCGTTTCTTAAGATAAAACTCGAAGTATTTTTATCGATCTGCTGTGAGTCTGCAATGTGCATGATGAATTTCCAGTGTTTTTCAAAAGTTACACCTCTAGATCCTTAATAAATCGTAAAATATCTGTAAACTTGTTTCTACCCACGGTCTTATTCTAAATATGAAAGATTCGCGTTTTTTTGCATAAAGTATTGTGATGAAAGTTTTAATTTTTCCCACAAAATTTGAAAAGCTCCTAACTCTATGCAAGTTATATTATGTACTCTATTGCCGTTCATCGATGAAAAAGTACTACTTACTATACCTTTGTAATATTTTAATTTGCAAATCCTGTCGTACCCGTTATGTCTTTGAAAATATTTTAAAACGGTGATCAGCCGAGGGCAGAATCTTTTCGTAATTCTTCTTGGACAGTTCCATCTGTAGAAATTTCAGTTTGGTGATATTCAACTCCGTTTTCATCTTCTTTTTCACTGTCGGAAACTTCACTGACACTCGTGAATCATATTTTTGCTGTCGGGTAATTCACCTTCACTAGCATAAAGTTAATGGTTTTCGCTATCTGAGCGTTTTTCAGGTATGTCGTTTATATTTTCCAATAACTCGGTTGCCATTCTCGCAAATAAATTATATAAAGTAAATTTAAACAATAAAAATTAGTTAAAATTCTCGAAAATATTTACGATAAAAACTAATCTGACATCTTATAATCATATCGACCAAAGGCAAACACGTGTTCGTTTGCACACTGAAGATTTTTACAGGGTAGGTTTGCTGACTCGTAAATCGTATTTTTATGTTTTAATAGATGACAAGCCGTACTATAACAAAAGATATATTTTTTCATAAAAGAAAAAATAAAATTTATAAAAGAAATATGTATCATTACTAGTCATAACATCGTTCAGAAAAAAAATTATGGTACAAATTTACCAGGAATTAAAATGACCGGGTTACAATTTGAATCGGCCCCTGGATAAGTTTTTACTGTTTTAACACTGAATTTTAAGGTTACTATAGTATCAGTATATGTAGTCTATCTGGTTCCTTGTAATTATGTTATTCTGTTTTCTTAGATGCGATTTAAACAGTGCATTCGGCGCAATCGGGTCTTTTCTTGACAAAATTCTACCAGTGCGTCCTCTAATTCCTCAAACCTAATCCATAATATTCAATACTATTACCGAACGCTCCTTTTCTAATTTTGGCGTCGAAATCTCCCATGATGACATTCACTTCGAACTTTTTGTCGACTTCGTTTCTATGGGATAGTCATCGTCTGTGAATCTAGCGATAACAATCAATTTCAAGTAATAAATCTTTATATGACTGATAAAGAACCCAAAATTGAAGAAGTATTTACTGAAGTAATTTTAGAACAAGATTTTGCCAATATACTACGGGTTCGAGACGTCCGCATTCAACTGACACGTTGCCGTACTTCCATTTATTTTTTACTGAAGAATTATGGCAGCTAATTGTCATTGCATGTAATCGATACGTGTTCAACAATATATCGATTCTAAATTCGTATCTTCCCATTTAAAAGTAAAAAAATGGCATTCGACTACAGCAGAGAAATAAAAGCTTTTTCTGTAATACCAAATATAATAGCATACTGTTGTACAAATTCGAGATGTATTCCACGGTTTGCAAAAGTTGCGTTTACATGCGCGCAACTTTTTCCCGAGTTAAAACTCGATTAGTGTAGACGTGGCCTCCACCCCGAAACTAACTGCGCGAGTCACCTTACAGTTTGTTTTTAACCGCACAACAAAGACTCGCTGCCCCTGTTGCGTGCAGTGTAAATGTGTCAATACTTTTTTCGCGCGAGGGAATAAATCAGAAGTATTCATATATAATCCGCCTCGTCGAATCGTATACAAATCATTCGTTTTTATGGGATCCCAACTCTGATAGGATCATACGGACTCCACTAGCGTTGAATTTGGTTCGTTTTCTTTTTTTTGTTCAAATACAGCATTCTCGACAGACTCGCCTAAACTGACGACTCACCTTCTTTCGCGTAGCGTTTCGCTCGGTGTAAATCGGAAGGGTGAGTGCACTAGCGAATTTTTCGGCGAAATAGTTGCGCGAGTAGTTGCGTGCAATGTAAATGATACTTTATACCGTTATTTTATTCGTTTAGGTTAGGTTTGGGTTTGAACAGCAAATGGACGTTTCGCAACTCAAATTTGAGCGCGGCGCTGTGCTAAGTAACGAGTACTTAGATTTCTTCTTTTCTTAAAATTTTTGCATTTTACAAAGAGTGCTGATTTGTACCCTTCAAATCATCAAAAATACGACCAGTGTGCTAAATTTCAGCTATTAGTGGAGCATGCAAATAGTCTCTTCCAGCATCACATCGCATACCCATCATCAATATATCGTTATCGACGAATCGCTAGTTGGGACGAAAAACCACAGAAATTTTGCAATACTAGCCTAACAAAAAAACATAAGTGGGGTATCAAGTTTTGTATGTTCTTTGATTCAATTTCAAATTACTGTAAGGTATTCTTCTGCTATAAGGGAGCAAAAAGTGTTGAAGATAGACGGACCATAAAATAATTGGGACTTGCTCATGTTGTAGTGAAGAAATTGCTGATTATTTGAGAAAAAGCTACCATCTGATTTTTTTTTTTTATGTAATTTGTAAGGATTTTTAATTTAGTTTTTTGGATAATTTGTAATATATTTTTTTTATGATTTTTGTAGTATTTATTATTATAATTTTTTTATATAATTCGTGTAAACTTTTTCTATCATTAAAATCCTAAAATAATAAAATACAATAAAAATGAATTTAGCACTTAATTGGCCGGACACTTACTAATGAGTGTTTCGTGGCCTGACCCTTATCAGCTGCACACTTATTATTATTAAGTGTTTGGAGGTCCGTTCACAAACCGCCACACACTTATTCGTAAATGTGCATTTGAATACATTAGCCAATGAAATCTGAGATTTGAATTGTACACCAAAAATTATCTTTTTATTGGTCTTTATTGTGTCGATTATAAATTATAAACGACGATTATAATTCTTAATATTTTTTTTCTATGGAGTGTGGAAATTTGTTTTTATAAAAATTTATCTCGATTTGGGTCTTATGGTTCAACGTTTTGCACACGTGTTAAAGCACTAAAATGACCAAAAATCGAGTTTAAGTGCACCATAAAAGACACTCAGATACTTGTTTTGGTTGTATAAGGGGTCCTTTACTGCATATTTTATGGGTATGTTTCGAATTTTTTTGTGCTGGAACCAAAAGGTTGTCAATCTATGAATTCAAGAATACAGAAGAAAACTATTTGTTGAGTGCCCACATTAATTTTTATAATTATTAAAAAGATAGTTTTAGTAATATGACAATTTAAAATTACAATAAATTGTCATTTTTTCGATCGCGCAAAAATGTACCGGCTGTAGGTTGTTTTTTTCGTGCGAGCGTGTGGCAGATTAAGCGTTAAAAACCTGCCCGGTCACATATCTGGTCAGTCTATTTTATATAATACAACAATAAATTAAAGTATATTCATAAAAAAATGTTTCATACTGCTGGACGTCATTAACGAGTCGATAGTAAAGCGCTTCTCGCTGTTTTCACAAACAACGATATGTCGTTATCTAGGAGCCCAAAGGGTTATAAGCATATTGGGGGGAAATGTTTTTTGTGAAATTCGTGCAATAGTAGTTCGTAGGCAATTTTATTATTAATTATTGTTTTCGTCAGATGGGGAAAAAATCGCTCCTCCTCAGCCCGTCGAAGTGGCCGAGTGGCTGTACACCCGTCGAAATCCAGGAAAGACGCCCGAAATCGTGCCGGGCGTCATGTTGGACTGGCCGGTGCCGACAGTTCAGCGCCTCTGGTTCGGGTATGCGACGACTGTTCAACCCCCCTCCCCCTCTCCTCTTCTGAAATATCGTCTCCTATGCCTAGGACCTAATCTGTGGCTGATTTTCAGAACGACTCAAGACGATAAATGCAGAAGAATGCGCGCCTTTTTGTCCTGCATGAGATCGGAGAATTCTCTGATGACCAACTCGTCTTATGTGCCGGAGCACCTTCTGATCTTAGCTACCGTTTTGAGGTATAGACTAGCGTTCGGTCGAAATGCACCCGGTCCGGTTTTCTCACTTGCGAATCTCTCGTTTTTCAGATACGTGATGACGTCGCCGTCTCTCTGCCTGCGAAGACACGAATTGGACGCTTTCCTGGCAACCGCCTTCTCCACTGATCTTTTGAATCCGCTTTTGTTGCAAGAGATGACCGTGAGCGGGTTACCGAAAACACGAGCGTCCGCTTCGAACGCGTCTCACTGTGAACTCTCGATTTCAGCTGTCGGGAGTCACGGTCCGCGGCGTCCAGCTGGGCGCCATGCTGATGACGGGAATCGACGCGGCGCTGCTGGCCAACGACGCGTGCGGAGCTCCCGTCTGGTGGCCGTTCGCCTCTCCGTGGATGTTCTTCGACGGAAAACTCTTTCAGCAGAAGCTTGCCAAGGCTAACGCGGTGAAGAATCTGGTTCAGCTCTGCGACAACCAGGTGGACGTCGTCATAAAGGTCGAGAGATTGAGGAAGGCCATATTGGAAGGTCTGGACGTGGAATTCGCCGCGCCGCCGCTGCCTCTCAATCCCAGTGAGTGTGATCGCGTCGACGAGACGTATTTTTGATGTCTAAGGTTCACGATCGTTGCGTTTCAGACGTTTTAAACATGGGCTACCCTCCACCCGGAGTCTTGAACTGGACCGGCCCCGCTAAGAGCCGAGGCGGAACGAATTCGTCTCATCGCGGAGGAGGCGGCAGGCTGGAGATAGCCGGCGTCGTGGTGGGCCAGTGGGGAGCGAATTATCCTCGATCCGCTCCCACTGGGCGATATGGAACCACTCAGGTGAGGCTCGACGGTCGCGAGTGCCGAGTTGCGACGTGTTCACCGTTTTTTTACGACGATCAGATCGGCTATCCAGCTTACGCTCAGAACGGGACGTTCGGAGGTCGAGGGCGTGGACGCGGCAGAGGGACGGCGGTGGTGGGTCGCGGAGCTCCGGCTCGTCGTGCTCGTCATCGCGCGACTCGTCCGTCGGGGGTACGCCGCCGACCGGACGCGAATTCTCCTTCCGTCAACGGGTGAGTTTTCAACTACGAGTTGCAGTAGAAGACTGTAACGAGTCGCTCTTTCTAAAACCTGTAGGAAATTGCCAAACGAGGACTCTAAGAATTGTCGCGAGCGTGTCGACGACTCTCGGTCAGACTTCGCCGCTGACTGCCGCAACGAGCGCAGCTCCGACGACGGGGAGTCGCCGGAGCCGTCGGCGGACGCGAAAGGAAAGAGCATCAAGGTGAAGAAGAACGCGCCAAAAGGCAAAAAGAGGGGCCAGAACAAGACCGACGCGGAGCCGAACGGCCGCGCCGCCGATCCCGGAGCGAAAAATAAGGTAGGAAAGAACCGCAGCGGCGTTCGGATTAAAACTCTCGCTGATCTTTCGTTTTCTTTTTCAGATCGCGATAAAGCCCGTCCCGACGGTGAACGGGAGCAACGGAACCAACGGAGAGCGCGCCTCGCAGAGCGACTCTCCGCTGTGCGAATAAACTAAACCTAAACTGTCATAGAAAGTCTGAAGTTGTGATTTTTTTCCAAAAATTTTATCATGTTTTCGCGTATATAATATATATCGAATATTTATACGCGCGAGTATATTATTATATTTTATATATGTATATTGATTACACTTTAGGCGCCGTTTATTTAGTTTTATGGTATACGTTAAGCGAAGGCGCGCGGCCTTCCGTCGGACGCGCGATACGCGCACGTCCGAGCAGCGCGCCGGTATAGACTTTCTACATATTAGACTGACGAACAATGTTCGACGACGCGGACGCGTATCGTCCCCTACATTAAGACGTATCTATCCCGAATTTGACCACGCCGATAATCTCTATCGACCAACGGTGCGCAACCGCACAGAACTCTAGAGATGCGCCGACACTGCGACACAGAGTGATACACGTATTATATATATATATATTTATAGTAACGGAACCCGGAGCGCGCCGTAGTGTTAATTTGTATTATTTATTTTAGTTTTAGCCGAGGACGCGCTCCGAGACGGATTGAGCGGAGCCTCGGGCGAGGCGGAGGACGGGCGCGCTCGCACATATCGTGTCGTCGTTTTGATATTCGTTTTTAAAGTTGTCGTTTTAAACGCAAAACCGTGCCTTTAACCGAGCGGTCGGCGCAGTGAGACTGCCGAGACCGCGGCGGCCGAGCGCGCACGAGCTCCGACCGCCGACTCGCCCCGCTCCCGGCGCAGACGTACGGTCGTCCCGCGTCGTCGCGTAGCTAGTTTTCATAGGTGCTATTTTGTTAGTCGGTATAGTATTATTTGTGATTTTACAATAGGGACGGCGCGCCGGACGACCGCGGTGACCGTGTATTTTTATATATTTGTTATATATTGTTATACGACGTAAATATTACTTAAAAGTTAAGTACGAGATTTAACGATCGCGATAATCTCGCGCAGATCTTCCGGCCCCGAGGGCCCGGCGTCGCCGACGAGCGTCTCGCTCGCTCTGCCTTATCTCGTCGACGCAAACCCGCATTTCGGAGCGCGACTCGCTCCTTAAATTACGATTCAGTCTCTCGAAGCGGACGGACGGTCTTCGCCGTCAGCGTTTCGATCGAAGCCGCTCACGATTCACATGAGCGCGCGTCTCGGCCTCGGGCCGAGCGACGCGCGCCGGCGCGACTCCCGCGTCGGAACGGCGACGGGGCCGCATCGGCCGCCCCGTCGAAAACTCTATACAATTTCAAGACGATAATCGTCGCTCGCTCGCACGCGTAAAAGCGACAGCGTTAGAACCTCTTATTATACTTATAACTTAGCGTTTGTCTTATTTTTCTGAATAATCTTTTTCGTTTATGACTCGTATACACGTATCGTTATTAAATTAGCTATAGACGACTGGGGTGTTTCTCTCGTAATAGTCCGTCGAGTGCAGAACGATAAATAAAAACGCGCACGTTTAACGAATGCGTTTATTAAAGTAGCTTAAAATGTTAAAACCGCACGTTACGGCTTTCGACGATGTCGAAAAATATATACATAGTCGCGCGTGCGACACGGTCGTAGTACCGTTTTAAGAAGCGGTCGCAGGACCGACTATTTTCGATCGAATCATAATCGTCTTCAATAAACCAAATGTCCACAAACGACGTCGTTTCATTTATCTCCCTCTTCCGCCCTGATCCCGAACCTGGCGTGGACGCGAGCCACTGTGGTCCTCTCCACGTCTGCCAGGAGGCCCATCGCCGCTTGCGCGGCGTCCTTCAAGTCGTTATATTCGTGCAGCAGTTCCATCCGATTCCGCTCCGGCGTCGAGTTGCGGTAGCGTTCCGCGGCTTCGGTCGCCGCGGCCTCCTCTCGGCGCAGCCTGCGTAGCTTTTCTTCGTCGTCCATCCGGAGAGCGAAAACAGTTAGAAGATACGAGAACTGTCAGCGGAGGCGAAATAGGGGACGTCGCTAAAAGTAAAATATGTGATAAGGGTGAGTATTCGAATATATTTACTAAGTTATGAAGAATCGAAAAATAGTTTGAATAACGAATGCAGGTTCGTTCATTTCTACATTAACCCATACGTCAAGGTGTCAAGGAACGAATCACTAGCTGATGGGGGTCATTTTGGTCCCAAAGTATTTTAATCCAAATTTACGCTAAATACCTAATAGATTTGTTTTATAACGCATTCATATCCATTATACATACAACCATTTGTCATAAATTTCGTCATTTTGTTGATATTTGTAAATAATAATCACGGATAAATATGACGAAATGTAACGCAGGTCCAACCACTCCAAAAGCGTAATGCGCACTGGTGGTGGTGTTTTTTTCGACGATGCGTCGGCTATGACCCAAAGTTACACTCATATAATCATTATAATTCATTTTTATTTAAGATATATAATAATACATTAAAATATATTTACAGGATATACTAAAAACGAAGTTCAATAATTATTTTTAGGTTTTAATAAATTCTATTTTTTTAAATAATATAGGTATGTATTAAAAAAAATTGAAATAAAAAATGAATGAAAAATTCAAATAAAGAACAATTTATAAATTTATTTAAAATACAAAATATAATAAGTTATGGACCAATGGCGTCTCATGAAAAATAGTCTTAGTGCTACATAATAAAATAAATCTAAATACATACACAACTAACCATAATTAATTATTACATTCATTCGTGACTTTTGACACGGAGACCACTGTGTACGTGTCTTTTTATTCTCATCACGCGAACAAAAATATCACAGAGTTCTTTTTGATATCCACATTTTCCGATACCAACCTGGATGGCAAGCTCCCGAGTGAAAAGCTTTCTGCAACTTCTATCAGATTTTTTCCAATCTGGAAACTTAGTTATCCATAAAATATATGCATTAAGAGCCGATATGTCTTATCAGCTCCATGAGTAGCCTGAAAGGCCACCTTTCCGCTGGTCTTACGCAAGAATACTGCCTTGTCATCTTATCGGTGGTATCGACAGAACCCTTTGTATGATTATAATGAAGAATAATCTCCTGCTTCTTTTTTACGTCATCTGCTGCCAATTTATCGTCAATAAATTCTGTGTTCAAAAGAGCAACAGATCTTTTTTTTTTGGAACATGATACTAGGGTCATATCTCCAGTAAAACCGAAGAAGCTGGCTCTCTATCTTTAGACCGAAGGAATTCTGGAGGAATTTTCCTCTTATTGGATCTGAGTGTACCAGTAATGGTTATTTTTTTCTAATAGCTTTTTAGCTAATGGTATAGACGTAAAAAAACTATCGATTGTTACGCCTCGTTCTGATTCAAAGTATGGCTGTAGAAGGTCCATCACAATCCATTCTCCTTGATTCACTTCTCTCTTGTTGTTTAGCATACTAGTGATACCTGCAAATTTAAAGTATATGCACTTTCAGAGTCTGCCGCTGCCCATATTTTGATTCCGTAATGGCTTGGTTTGCTTTTCATATAAACTCTAAATTTACAATATTCTCGATACATTGCCGATTTTTCGTCAACTGTTATATGTGTACCAGGAATATAATTTTGTATGCATGCACCTACAAACTTGTCGAAAACAAAATTGATTGCTTCCATTTTATCTCCGCTTGCATTCATTCTCTCTGATCTTGTCAAATCTGAGAACACTAAACATTTCTGTAAATCTATCTCTTGACATTGCAGCCGAATAAAAATATTGTCTAAGCAATTCAATGGTTGTCCACAATTGCTTAAATTTAATTTTGTAGCCACTGAGTCTTCTCGAAGAGTCATATACCTACAAATGCATTTATTTCGATAACACTAATTGGAGAAATACACTTTTTTCTAATATGCTGGTTATTATCTCGATCAATTTGTTTCACTGCAAATGCGAGTAATTATTCCTTATGTTAAATAAAGTAAAAATACTTATTTTATAGACGTGAAATTTCTACCCGAGTCAGTTAAACAAGATGCAAAGTTAAAAATGTTAGCTAAACGGGTTCTCGACTGTCTAGGTGAGTTGGATTTCCAAGAAAATCCCAATTTTGAAACGTATATCAATCCATCGTCCAATTCTTGAATTTCGGTGTTTGCATTGTTGTGATCTTACAAGTCTTCATCCCTTTCTTCCGTGTCAGTGTCGTTGTTGTTATCGCGTTCTACTAAATCTGCTTCGTCGGTCATGTTACATCCTTCCTCAATATCAATATCACTATCGTGATCACTTTCATTCGAGTCTTGTAAAATTCGAAGTAACTCCGCAACAGGGATAAATTTTTCTGACATTTTCAAGCGATTGAGATAGAATCCTACACAAGGTGAAAAAATATCACAAATTAATTATCCATTCTCTTGCGAATTATATAAAATAATATTTATACTTACAAAGAACAAACAACTCAAAGAATTGAGTAATACTCAGATGACAAAATATTGTTTGCGGGACAAAAAACCGAGCGTGCCCCAAAACAGCTCAACATATATTGTTCTTTCTAGTAACACTGTCGTCTGGGCCGTGGAGCGGGGGAGATACTCCGCTCCGCTCATCTTTACTGATGGATATCAATTCTGATGGATAATCGTAGTTTTATATTCTTTCGCTATATTTATAATTGAAAAAATGCAATTATTATTATGGAAATCTAATCCTTGACATATTTTTAACAAATACAAGAAGTTTCAAATTTATAGTATTAATATTAAACGAGTTACTCAAGAAATAATCAAAAGTTGGGGTATGCGAATCCCCCATCGGCACGGATGGGTTAACTATACGACTTATCTAGACTATTTTAATTTAAAAAATAGAAATATTTAATGTGTAGACCATTGTCACTGATGGGAAGCAATTGTGCTCAAGTAAGGGTCGCCAATGAGCCAACAGGTAAGGGATTACACACGACCTGAGGAAGCGGACGAGAACACTAAGTCCCACGGCATTAAAAAAAAATCCTTGGATTGTTCCGACTTACACATATATATATATATATATATATATATATATATATATATATATATATAACATAGAGTACTCTGTAATATTTTGAAATGTTTAAATAAATACATAACTGAGAAGCATATACGGTTAGAAAAAATCATAATTGCATAAAAAATACATATATTTATATTTGAAATTATGTATACGTAATAGAATAAATAAAATATGAATTTAAAACCGAAACATAAGATGAAGAAAATACGTATACACACATTAAAAATTGAATGCGTTGCATTTTACAACCTACATATATGTAGAATTATCGATTATTTATGATCTGCGTTGAAGCGCAAGGTAAGCAGTAATGTAAGTTGCCCTTTTGTCCGATTTTTCTTCAATTTATCTTAACATAAATTCTATAAAATTAGTGCAAAAAAATAATAAGGGAGCGTTGAGATATTTTTTTTGTTTCTTACCGAATGTAGATATTATTGTCGATGTTGTAATATTTTGGTCTTTTTACAAAGATAATACAAAATCCCATCCATCGTGAATTGAGAAATATACATTTTTGTGTCTTCTTTTGTATCAGCTTTACCAGAAACTACTATCAATTACATTTGCTTTGGCCAATACCATAATTGAGAAATATCATAAATAATTTACGGTCAATCAATGATAAGATCTCAAAATTGTCACACCTTGATGTCTGCAACTTGTATATCAATTCTTTTCGTTTAATAAATTTAAATATATTTTTTTTTAAAAAAACAACATATAAAAGTAATTGTAAAATGGAATTACGCAACTCTTCTACGCTTAATGCTATACAATTCTTCTACGCTTATTGTCGGAGCACGATGGAGTTTAAATTTTAAATCTTAGGGGTAAACTTACAAGATTTAGTCGTCGCATGTATTTCCTTCCACCCTATTTCTCAGCCGGTGACTAATTATCTGCCGTGGTCCCGAGTGCGACGGGATCGAGTAAAACTGTAATTTATTTGCACTAAAATCTTATCAATAATGTTATAAAATACTTGAACTTGAAATAATTTCTTTTCGTTTTGAAAAGAATAGGGTTACGACGATGCTAACGTAATGAGCGGTGTTTATAATAAAGTACAATAGACCCCCCAATAACACGGTAAATTGAGAGCTTTAGTTGGGGGACTAAAAAATACTCACATAATTTTTTGCAATATGTACAGGCGCGTGTAGTGAGATATTCTCCCTTTGGCTCGCTCACGCATGAAATAACGGGCACCCAAATAGCACGTTCCCAATTTACCGTGTCTACTAGAATTAAAAATATCCAATCAAATGCATAGTACGTACATTGGCTAGTTGTAATTTGAATTTAATAATTGACGATAGCGTGGATAATTGCATAGAAGTGAAGTTTCGTTCTTTTTCACAACTCTTCCGAATATATGTATACATAAAATAGTATTAAAAGGTGCAATTTTCTTTTCAAATTCTGGTAGAATACAGTCTATATCTGCAGTAAAATTATGATATAATGATATTATTAAAGCACTGATTGAAATCTACAAAAAAAGAAGAAGCCAAGAAGAACGTGGATGCGCAGTCAAGTTATAAAAACCAAATTCGATATTCGTAAAATAATTAAAACCAAACTTTAAATGACATAAAGATCAAGCGATACAGGATTATCTATAAAAAAAAAAGTTGACTGCGAGCGAAGCAACAAACTACTTTCTTCGGAAGGCAACAAAAACAATAAGATACCCCCAATAAAAGTAAATATTAAATGAGCAAGAAATAATGAAAAACAAGTTAATTTTCGCTGAACATTTGGTAAGTTTTCAAATTATTCCCTGCGTACAACGAAGAGAGGACGGTACCGTCTTATCCGGAGGCCCCGTATAAACTCGACGTGCCCGTCGATAAGATAACGAGTTATTAAAATCTGTTATTAAAAACCTCAACCCGAAAACAGCTCACGGAGACAATATAATTACAGAATAAATATTAGGAACTTCCAGATAGTGGCATTAAAATGACCACATTTATCTTCAACTCCTTTTTAAAACACCAACACTATCCAGCTCAACGGAAAACTGCGAAGGTCATGCTGATACCGAAACCGGCGAAGGATTCATAAGACATAAAATCATATAGCCCATGTTATCGAAGTTTTTGATAAACTGTCGCTTTGAAAAATGAAAAAAGACATATGCCCAGTTAAATAGTATTAGATAGTGCTAAATATTTGTGGCATATACGTGGACCAAACGCGAGAAAATACTATCAGCTACTAGGGAGTCAGTTGTTGTAAGTTGTCAGTTGACAGTAAACTGCTGGTATATACAACTATGTACAAATTCACTGGGACACGAAAGAAGAGATCTACAAGGAGAAAATAATGTGAAAACATATGTGCGTATATAAATAAAATATTTATTTCATATGTATGTTATAAATTTGCGAACCGCTAGCGTTGGCCATAGTCCTCGTCGGGGTGCGCTCCGAGCGCGCACGCCAGCATCGAGTCCACGCTGCGCTTCTCGTCGACGCCGAAGCCGTAGCCGTTGGCGCGGTCCGCCGCCGCGATGGCTCTGCGCAGGCTGTCGGGGGAACGGGAGTCCAAAAACGCGAAAGAGACGAGGCCGTAGTCTTGGACGACGGAGGCGAGCGCCGCGGTCAGCTTGCGGTATTTGGAAGAGACGGGGTCGCCGTCCAGCGTCTCGACGAGGTAGTCCAGATCGAGCACCTGCGCGTAATAGTCTAGGCCGAAGTCCAGGTCGGCGGCGCGCTTACGCAGCAAGTCCGCCTTGGAGAGCAGGTTGACGTGAGGCAGGCCGAGGCGCATCATCGCCGCCAGCGACACGATCAGCGCCGACACGAACTTGCCGGCGTCCGTGCAGTGGTGCGAGTCGACCAAGTGCACGGCGCACAGCCGGATGTCGCAGCGGCGCTCCAGCGCCGAGAAGATGCGCGCCAGCCCCTCCAGGTGGCAGTATAGCTCGATCTGGCCCGGCAGGTCGAACAGGAAGTAGCGGCCCTCGCCGAAAGGCTCCAGCTTTTCCGCCAGCCAGTCCGGGTTGTCGGCGAGGTACTCCACGCAGCGCACGAGGGCGCCGTTGGGCCCCAGCCCCCACTCGGACATGGCGTCTTCGAGCCGCACCAACTCTCTCACGTCCACGTTCGCCTCGAGGGGCGGCAGCTCGCTCGCCGGATCCAGGTTCACGAGAACTACGTCGCGGCCGGCGGCCGCGAGCAGGTCGCGCGCCCTGCGACAGTAGGTGGTCTTGCCGGAGCCCGGCGGGCCTAGCGCCGCCTGGCCGAAGCGCGTTCGGGCCGGTCTCAGCTCCTGCATCTCAGCGCGTCGACGAACGCGTCGCGGAGGGCGCGCGCCTCGTCCGGCCGGCAGCCGCGGACGTCCGAGAAGAGGAAGAGCGGGCGCGCGGGGTCGAGCGCGTCGGCCAGGAAGCGGGCCAGCGCCCTCGCCTCGTCGCCCGGCGCCCCCAGCAGGGCCCTCGTCTCACGCGCGCCCTCTTCGCGCGCGCCTTCAAGCGCGTCCACCCGCACCAGCGAGTCGACCTTGCCGGAGCGCGACACTCCCAGCGCCAGCCTCTCGGGGGTCTCCAGCCACCAGAGGTCGAACCGAGCGCCGTCGACTTGGACCGCGACGCTCCTCGGCGGCGTCGACTCCATCGCGCCGCACCGTACGCCACGGGGAAGGGGTATCGGGTATTATTAATTGCGAGGGATGCGGGGAGGGGCTAGTGCGACTGCGACTGCGACTGCGAGTGCGAGCGAGACGGCTGCGCTCGCACACACCTAACCTACGCAGCGCCGACATGTCGCCACCGGGTGGGTACCGACGCTAACTTTACTTATCGCTCACCGTGCGCCGCTGACCGTCGCGATCTCTGCTTTAGGCGGCTCGGAGACCTCGGAGGTGATGGCGGAGGCGCTGGAAGCCGTCGACCTGGGCGAGGAGCGCGCGCCTGACATAGAGGCGGCCAAGAAGAAGAAGAAGAAGAAGCACAAGAGCAAAGCGGCCAAGGCGGCCGCCGCCGAACTCGCCAAGGGTGAGTCCCTCTCTCTCTCTCTCACCTTCGCCCTCATGCTCACCTCTCTTTCTCCCCGCAGCCGAAGCCGAAGCCGAGGAAGACGTCCCCGTCCCTGTCGCCGTCACCGCCGAAGAGCAGCAACCGGCCGCCGAAGAGGAAGCCAAGAAAAAGAAGAAGAAGCACAAGAGCAAGAGCGCCAAGGCGGCGGCGGCGGCCGCGGCCGAAGCCCAGGTCGTCGTCGTCGCAGAAGAGGAAAAAGTCGACCTGCACGGCCCTTCGAAGCTGTCGATCGCTATGCAGTTTCCCAACGGTCCGTCTAGTCTCTCCTAGGAGTATTGTTGCAAACGTGTATTCCTATTTTATAATATTATTTTCAAAACAAACAGTCGGTTCTGTAGATGCCATACGAACGATACTAACGACTTTCGATTCACACCGTCTTTGCGCTGCAACGGTTTTAACGTAGTCAAATGCTGGAAAAATTTTAACCGTACTTGTTTTTTTTATTCTTAAATATTAAATTGTCTCATTTTATATACGAATCGCGTTGCAGGCGTATATCCCGTCGGACAGATCATGGATCACGGGTCCGCCGAAGGAGTTGACGACCGCACCGCCAAGGAGCGCTTTTCGACGGAAGAGAAGCGCGCCCTCGACAGAATGCACGCCGACGTCTACAACGAAGTGAGGCACGCGGCCGAGGCGCACAGGCAGACGCGCCGATACATCAAGAACTGGATCAAGCCCGGCATGACGATGATCGCCATCTGCGAGGAGCTGGAGAGCACCGCTCGCAGGCTCATCGGCGAGAACGGACTGGCGGCGGGGCTCGCCTTTCCCACCGGCTGCTCCAGAAACCACTGCGCCGCACATTACACGCCCAATGCGGGTGAGCGTCGCCGACGATGCGGATAATCTACGACGCACTTCTACATTTCGTCTCTTTCTAGGCGACCCGACCGTTCTCGAGTACGACGACGTGGTCAAGATCGACTTCGGCACGCACATCAACGGCCGCATCGTCGACTGCGCGTTCACGCTGGCCTTCAATCCGCGCTACGACAAGCTGCTGGAAGCCGTCAAAGAAGCGACCGACACGGGCATCCGTTGCGCCGGCGTCGACGTCAGACTGTGCGACGTCGGCGAGAGCATCCAGGAGGTCATGGAGTCGTACGAGGTGGAGATCGACGGCAAGACGTACCAGGTCAAGGCCATCCGCAACCTCAACGGACACTCCATCAGCCCGTACCGTGAGCGCTCGGTTCCGATTGGCCTCCTCGTCCGGACTCTCTCCTTGACTTTGACTATATTTCAGGCATCCACGCGGGCAAGACCGTTCCCATCGTCAAGGGAGGAGAGACCACTCGCATGGAGGAGGGCGAGTTCTATGCGATCGAGACTTTCGGTTCGACGGGCAGGGGATACGTCCACGACGACATGGAGTGCAGCCACTACATGAAGGACTTTGACAAGTCCTACGTTCCTCTGAGGTTCGCTCCCGACCCCCCATCCCGGTCGCCGTTTGTCGCTTGCCCCTCTTACCGTCTCTTCTCTTTCAGGCTCCAGTCTTCCAAGAATCTGCTCAAGTTGATCAACCAGAACTTCGGGACGCTCGCGTTCTGCAAGCGCTGGCTGGACCGCGCCGGCGCCACCAAGTACCAGATGGCCCTAAAGGACCTCTGCGACAAGGAGATCGTCAACGCGTACCCTCCGCTGTGCGACGTCAAGGGCTGCTACACGGCGCAGTACGAACATACCATCGTCCTGAGGCCGACCTGCAAGGAGGTCATCTCCAGGGGCGACGATTACTGAATACCTCCGAAGCGTCGGTCCGCTCTCGTTCGTTCGCGAGAATGTACATATGTAACCTTGTATATCTGAATAAAGCGTTTTTCAAAGGTGAGCCTTTTCGTCTATCCGGTCGCTCTGTAAAAGAAAATACTCGAGCTCTATTTGTTGTTATTATCGTTCACAATTAACTATCGCTCGCTCGCCGGCGTTTGGGTAAAAATAAAAACTAGACAAATAGAAACAGCCAATACAACGGATGCAATTCGGTTTATTCATTTTTCCCCATCGTTTATTAAATGCGAACGTGTCAAATAAGTCACAATAATTGTGAAATAATTAAAGGAAGTCATCGTAAAGATTGGGGATCTTGTGCGCCAGGATATTTCAGATGCAATTTGAGCCGTCGGTTTGATATGTAAAACTTTATTATCATCGAAATTGACACAATATGTACATACATATATTAAAAAAAATTTTAAATTAACGTGTTGTTTAAATTTTTACTGAATTTAACACGTCGTTTCATTTTTTGAGATGTGAGGGCTTGCATATTGCTCCTTTTCTTTCTCGCCAACATTTCGACCTTCGATGTCGGGGTCGTCGTCTTAGGCGCAATCTGGACCTCGTCTCGATGGAGAGAAAGAAGGCGCAGTAAGCGAATCCTCGCATATCGAAAAGCTAAATAATGTTGAGTTCCGTAAAAAATTCAAACTTGTATATTTATACACATATATTTATCACAAGCGAAAGAAAAAATACACAAATCACGCGCTACCTAGGTGCGTCCGGTCTCGTCGCCGGGAATGAGAGGCGGCCCATACTCTCGGCTGACTCTTCGACGAACGCCTCCGAAGCATGAAGATATATTTTGGGAAGTCCCTCTATGGAGAATGTCGTACATCGAGCGGGCGAGGGGTTCGACCTTGTCCTTCCTATTTGGAGACCTAAAATCGATTGGAATCGATCCAGTTCGCCCTGCCGCATCGCTAACGATGAGTTAAATTATCATTAATTTTCCTTTAAAAATATAAGCCTATCCTGAAAATAAACTTTAAAAATAATACTCTAGTATAGTGTATTGGATTGCGATAAAATAATTTTATTTCATAGAGCGGAAGGGACAATACGGACCGACCGAGCGAGGAGGAAGATAATAGTGATCGATAATTATAACAAACGTATAATGTTCCTATTTATTGCAATGAAACTATTTTTTTATCATTACTGGCAACTGACTGAAACGCGCAGGTCCGCTCGCACTCGACCGTTTCCGTTTGCTAATATTCCATAATTTAAAAATATGGGCCGGCCTCCAGGTAAAATTTAAAATTAATTAACACAAGCCCCGCCTATATATGAGGAAATACGGTACGCGTCTACGAAAGGTGTGCCGGTTAAAAAATACGACTCGACCGAATGACCATACTTACTCAATCATTCTCGGCTCTTCCCGTTCCTCTTTTCGCTGAAACGAGAACACCCTCGTTCGTTAAATCTATTACGATTGTATTCTCACATTAACCACGTAATGTATCGGCCGATACTTTTAGGTCAATTTTACACGTCGATAATATTCCAACGGAACTGTTTTCCACGTCTTTTTATTACATTAATACGCCGGACGGTTATAAACGCATCCGTCCGTTCGTGCGTTTTCGAAGGTTGAAAATAATGTAACTTAAGCTTGTAAAAATATTGCACGGACGTAATAAATATTTTTACCGAGAGATGGCAATATACACATATAATTAATATATAATACGTTTATAATTTTTTCAGTCACGTCGCCTTTTGTCAAAACGTATAAATATATAAATTTGAAATGAAATTAAAAATATTTTTGTATACATATGGATGTTCATATTTTTGGAAGAACACTATTCGGTCAGCGCTCTCAATAATTTTAATTCAGTAAAATTGCGATTGTCACCGATCGTGCTCCAATTTGCCGACTGCACGATTGCGTATTTTGCGCGAGCATGCTAAATTTATAAGTGTTAAAAATATAAAATTATTAAGTGTAAAATTTATATTTTGCAAACATGTTATTGATCGTTTCAGAATTGACAATTATTTAACCCTTCGGATTTGATGCTACGTTGTTTTTAAAAATTCTTCTTTTTCACATATTCGTCGGTTCTTCCTATACATTTTTATGATTAAATCTAATACAGCTCATTAACGGGTAAAACTTTGATTTAATCCGAGCGTGAGCATGATGACGATTTTTTAAAATAGCTATTATCTCGAAGCAACCGCTCGGCGCGTCTTTGACATTTCGTTTTAGTTATGGAATCGCAGTACCTGTACATTTTTTATAAATATTTGGTCCAACATGACCTAATACTATTTTTGCACAAGGGCATATCGGAAGATCGGAGTTTTGAATTTTGAAGCCGAGGGTGTGTGACTAAACAGCCAAACGTTAATAGTTAGTTAATATATATATATATATATATATATATATATATATATATATATATATATACATATATATATATATATATACATATATATATATATATATATATATATATACATATATATATATATATATACATATACATATATATATATATACATATATATATATATACATAAATATATATATATATATACATAAATATATATATATATATACATAAATATATATATATATATATATATATACATAAATATATATATATATATATATATACATAAATATATATATATATATATACATAAATATATATATATATATATACATAAATATATATATATATACATAAATATATATATATATATACATAAATATATACATAAATATATACATAAATATATATATATATACATAAATATATATATATATATATAAATATATATATATATATATATATACATAAATATATATATATATATATATACATAAATATATATATATATACATAAATATATATATATATATATACATAAATATATATATATATATACATAAATATATATATACATAAATATATATATATATATACATAAATATATATATATATATACATAAATATATATATATATATACATAAATATATATATATATATATATATACATAAATATATATATATATATACATAAATATATATATATATATACATAAATATATATATATATATACATAAATATATATATATATATATACATAAATATATATATATATATACATAAATATATATATATATATATACATAAATATATATATATATATACATAAATATATATATATATATATATATATACATAAATATATATATATATATACATAAATATATATATATATATATATACATAAATATATATATATATATATACATAAATATATATATATATATATACATAAATATATATATATATATATACATAAATATATATATATATACATAAATATATATATATATATACATAAATATATATATATATATACATAAATATATATATATATATACATAAATATATATATATATATATACATAAATATATATATATATATATACATAAATATATATATATATATATATATATACATAAATATATATATATATATATACATAAATATATATATATATATATACATAAATATATATATATATATATATACATAAATATATATATATATATACATAAATATATATATATATACATAAATATATATATATATATATACATAAATATATATATATATATACATAAATATATATATATATATACATAAATATATATATATATATATATACATAAATATATATATATATATATATACATAAATATATATATATATATACATAAATATATATATATATATATATATACATAAATATATATATATATATATATACATAAATATATATATATATATATACATAAATATATATATATATATATACATAAATATATATATATATATATATACATAAATATATATATATATATATACATAAATATATATATATATATATACATAAATATATATATATATATACATAAATATATATATATATATATACATAAATATATATATATATATATATACATAAATATATATATATATATATATATACATAAATATATATATATATATATATATACATAAATATATATATATATATATACATAAATATATATATATATATATATATACATAAATATATATATATATATATACATAAATATATATATATATATACATAAATATATATATATATATACATAAATATATATATATATATATATACATAAATATATATATATATATACATAAATATATATATATATATATACATAAATATATATATATATATACATAAATATATATATATATACATAAATATATATATATATATACATAAATATATATATATATATACATAAATATATATATATATATACATAAATATATATATATATATACATAAATATATATATATATATACATAAATATATATATATATATATATATACATAAATATATATATATATATATACATAAATATATATATATATATATACATAAATATATATATATATATACATAAATATATAGAGAAAATCGGGCAGCAAGAGTTGAAACGGCAGGTCGCGATGCTCTCCGAACGACCCCTCTCGTGTCGACGCAGCGTCGCACCTTTTATAAAGCTGGCTCGAGACAGCTCTGGCGAATCGCAGATGAGGACGTTTGCGAGCCGATTGCGTAACTCCTCGGACACTCTCTCGAAATGTATTCATCACTCGGAGAAAACGTACCGTCCATTTCGAGTAGTTTTTTCGCAATTAGGCGGTCCGTGCGATATTTCCAATCGACGAAATGTCTCCTCCGCGTCGATCTCTTTTCATTCGTTTCGACGGTCGTTAGGGTGTCCTTTAACCCTTTAGACGCCAGTGACGTGCCTGCACGCCAAAGCTGTCGGACCGTCAAACGCCAGCGCGTGCAGGCACGCAAATGTTATTACGGACACATTTATTAAGAAATTTGATTTTTTTTTCGTTAATTTAATACAGAGACATCTATTAAATGGAATGTGATCGTTAAAATGTGCAATTTTTGAACCATTCTTTTATTATTTACGATCAAGCATACAGACGTTAGGGCTGCTACAATATTTTTTTTACAATATTAATTTTTTGTAAAAAAAAACATTTGTTGAATTTGAATTTTGTTTTTGTTTATAATATAACATTATTGCCATGTTTACTTTTTTTTTAATTTTTTTGACAAAGTTGAAATTTTTTAAATATATGAAGTAGCCGCCATTTTGATAAAAGGTTTTGATTAAAGCAACGGAAATTATCGTGTCCCATACAAATATTAAAAACAACCAAAAACATATAATATAAACCACATACAATACAAATTACATATAATATTTGTGTGTGGCAGCCCTGACAGTGGTTTTTAAAACTTGTTATTTCTGTGCTTTTTTTTCACTTTTATGTTAAAATTAATAAAAAGGAAAGTAAACAGTGATTTTCCAGGTAAATAATGTTCCTCTTTCATAATAATTTAAAGGGTTGAAAATGGTGGCCTACAGAGCAAATTCATAGAAATTTGCTTGGCGTTGAACTGGTTAAAATATGACAAATCGTGCAGCTGTCGAAACCCTCGCAGTAGATATGGCTATACCGGTTCGGCGATTGCCGGTCACGGGAAGATCGCTCATGCGAACATCAATCACAAGGCTACTCGCTCGCACGAAAATCAGTCACAAATCCTAATTAGTAATTTATATTATGTGCCGCAGCTTTCAAAAACTCTCAAGACATTATTACTGTCATAATTCGCAACTACTTTGAAAAGTCTTTCAGCGCAATCCCAATATTTCTTACGGGCATATTGTTTTGATTATTTTCAGTTTAGATATTAAACGACGGATATCGCCACTGACTAAAAATATTATTTTGACATTGGTAAATTTGTCGTGTATTTATTTTTTCAACAATCAGCTATTATATAACTATGTTTATATCTATCGCGGTTCGTTATGATTTATAATATATTATGTTTAAGAAATCAGCAACGTTTTCATAATTAAAATTATCAATACTACGGCATAGAACAATTATATATAAGATGTTTTAGACTTTTAAATTAAAAATACCCAATTGTCACATTATTTAATCTGGTATTTTTTTGTGGCAAAACTAGATAAAACATTTAAAAAATAGTGTGTATGAATATTTATTAATATCTCATTTCAATTGATGGATTTTTTCACCGTGAATTACTTTCTTAAAAAACTTACCTTTCCTTTTACCGTGTGAGCAATATTCGTACGAGCGATCGATTTGTGACCAATATTTGAACGAGTCGGCAACAAATTTGTTAAAAAAATTGAGATAGGATTGGAGAGCGAGCGGTAAAAACTGTTCTCGTTTTTATAAATGTACGTGTAGATAATTATTTATTCTACTGCGTGTACCTTCCGCGCGCTAAGCGTAGCTTCACACGTGCCGGATGGATTGCGTGAGAAACTACACTGAGGATAATCGTCAGAACGGAGTTGGACCGTACCATATGTAGCTTGGTTTATTTATCGATAAAATAAAACGGGGATTGTTAATTTTTTATATTTATTTGAACGTTATTAGCAATCTACGAGGGCGAAGCAATAAAATAATAGTCAGCTTTTTATACAGTTTATTTTGAACTTTGGCTTAAAGCGACGATTGCTCGCGAGGAAGACGCGCGTTACGACAGTGCGGGCGTATGCGCGCTCGGATACGTCGGGCACTCCTCGAAAGATAGACGGAGACGTTCGTCGGTCGCAATATAAAATCTATCCGCTTATCGCGAACGTCGGTCTATAAAAAATTCTACCTTACGACTATATAAAAAACCGGCGCGGTCTCGCGAATCCTCAGAACGTCGCTCGTCTCCCTCGCGACCCGTAACAAAAATCAACAATAACATTTTTCGTTTCGGAAAATAAAAATACAACCGGAAGACGAGAGCCGAGACGAACGATGAACACGAACGACCTCGGGCTCGAGCGACCGTAAAAGCGAGACGGAACGGAACGAGTCTAACGTCTACGCGCGCACAATATTCGTAATCGCGATACGCGTCTCGGCGGCGACGACGGAGAACGCCCCTCCCGACGGTCGACCGGGACTAGAGACGCGGGAGGGGCGACTCGATAAATAAATAAATTAAATCAACGAATACGATACGCGAGTTAATTTACAATTTGGTAAAATTGCCGTAGAGCGTCTGTCCGTTCTCCCGCTTTTGAAAAGGCAACCGGTAAAGGGAGCGCAGAGGAACGTGCAGCAGTTCCACCAGCTCGGCGTAGTTGGGTTCTGAAACGAAAGCGGACCGTGAGCGAGTCGGCCGAGTCGGGCGCTCCGCGGCGGCACTCTTACCCGCGTCGGGCGTGATCAGTCCCCATCTGATGAGAAAGTCTATCACGACCGGCGCGCTCGTCGTCTTGAACTCGGGCGAGAACAGCATTTCTAAAGATTCACTAACGGCCAACAGTTCGAAACCTTGCACTTCGCCGTCCGAGTTGTCGGGCACGAAGTCCACGGGCAGCTCCATGTCGTAGATGAACTCGGTGTTGGGGAACAACCCCCGCTCGCTCTCGAAGTAGAAGCTGAAACCAGAGCGCACGCTGAGACGGGCGGGGCGGGGCGAGGCGAGGCGTAGCGGCGCCGCCTCGGACTCGCCCGCTCACCTGACGCAGCCGACTGGGGTCATGGTGCCGGCTAGATCCGCGGGCACGGACGCCTCCTCGGCCGCCTCCTTCACCGCCGTCTCCAGCACCCCGAAGCCCACCGACAGACCGCCGCCTACCATGTTGTCCCATTTGCCTGAAACGGAGAAGCCGCGTTTCACTAAATTGACTATTCGTTGCGGAAATATCGTCGGTCGTACCCGGCCAAGTCTGCTTGGTGTTGCTGCGGCGCTGGAACCACAGACAGAGCCCTTTGTCGGGGTGCTTGACGTAACCGTTGATGGTGACGCCGTACTTCTGGATGCCGAACAGACAGGTGGCGCTGCGCTCCATCTCGAAGAGGTCGGGGTGGCCGGGCGCGCTCACGGCGTAGCACTGGAACGAGAGCGAGGTGAGAGGTCGGAGCGGGGAGGGGAGCGGGCGCGGGCGCGGGCGTCGTACCTCGTCTCGCCAGCCCTTGAGCGCCGCCAGGCAGTCCTCGCGCTCGAGCTGGCGCAGCACGTCGGCCACCCGCGTCGTGCGCTCGCCGTAGTCGCGGAACGCGGGGTTCAGCTCGACGCACTCGGCCGACACGCGGAACACCTCCGGGTAGCGCAGCAGGTGCTCGAGGAAGTCGGGCCGCACCAGCCCCACCTGGAGGCCCTCCACCACGAACGGCCGGCACTCGCCGCGGTGCTGGCCTGCGGTGCACCAAAGGGTCGATCAGAGAGTCGGTTGCCGCTGCCGTACCGTCAGTTGGTCAGTTGGCGTACCGTGCAGGTAGAAGCAGTTGAAGCGGCGCGCCAGCCGCACCAGGCGCGACACCTCCGCCTCGCAAGCCATCGCCGAGACGAGACCGGACGAGACCGGACCGGACGAGACGTCGCGCTGTCAAACGTCGGGAGGGGAGGGGGCGATTTGGCCCAAACGACCAATAAAACGACTCGCTCGCTTTTCTATTTTCGCATTTATTACAACAATTATACAAATACAAATTAGAACCAACACATTTTGATGTCGTCTCGACGCGACTGCAGCTTCACCACGTGTCGGTACATCTTCACCGCCGGCCCCAGGCACAGCCGCAGGTTCCTCACGGCGTCGTACCTCCGCATCACCATCAGCGCGCGCCCGTCGATCTGCTGCAATATTCGATATAAATTAGAGAATCTATGGCAAAATTTCAAATTCAAATTTGGCAATTTAACTAATAACAACTAATTGGTACCATCTCCTTGAAGACGTGAGCGTGTTCGGGGAAGTACTGAGAGAAGTAGCGGTGGACCTCGTCGACGGTCCACTCTCTGGCGTCCGGGATGGAGGCGTCGACCGAGCGATCCGCATAGTACGGGTGCTCGACGAAGACCCCGTCCGACGGAAAGTCCGAGACGAACGCCTCGCGGCTTTCGTCGCCGCGACTCCAGTCGGGACTGCGGGATCGTTCGTCCCTCCGCCCGTCCCCCGCCGACTCGGAGCCGTCGGACGCCTTAGAGCTCGGGGCGTTGGCCTCCGAGCAGTTGCGGCACTCCCACTGGCTCCACGCGTTCGCGCCGTCCGGGATGCGCGGGCTGTGGCACAGCGCGTGATAAGCGTCCGAGCAAGCGCTGCAGACGGTCAGCGCGCCCTGAAACGAAACCAAGTCGGATCAGTCGGGTCGAGGGTCAATCGGAGGTGACTGCGAACGCTACGCACGGCGTCGGCGGTCTCGATGCAGACCACGCACGTCTTGCACAGCGGGCACTGCCAAGTGTTGTCGGGCCGCAGCCTCAGCATGCCATCGCCCCGCAGGCACGAGGGGTGAGCTGAAACGAAGGGACGGTCGGTCAGAGCAGTCAGAGAGATGGACGGGACAGAGAGACAAGTCGAACCTTTGTTGCTGCAGTCGCGACAGCCGACCAGCTTCTCGGTGCCTCCGCGCCGGCAGACGGTGCAGATGGGGCCCTTGTCCTGTCCCGACGGTTCGTCGCGCTCGCTCGACGCGTCGCTGTCGCCGGGGCCCCTAGCCGCGCCCCCGCTCCCCTGCCGCTTGAGCGTGGCCTTGTTGAGGGAGCCGGCGGGGCGACCGCGCTTACGCTTGCTCGGCAAGTTGTTCTCCGAAGGGTCGAACACCTTCTTGGCCCTCTTGCGGCGCTCGCCGACGCGCACGCCGACGCCGGCGCCCCTCCAGCGCGCCGCCTCGCGCTCCATCGTCTTCTCGGATTCCGGTGTTGCCAGTTCGGTTTGTTTATGTCGCGGACGGACGACGTTTGCTTATGTCGCGGACACGCGAAGACTCGCTCGGTGCGCATGCGCGTGAATGCCATCAATGCAATTTATTTCATTTTCGACACTATATTTATGGAAAAACACTAGAATTTCCATTTATTGACTATAAATTATAAAACACGTTTATTTTTAATTGACAGGTTTCAATGGGTCACTATATCCAGCATTACAAACAGACAATATTACACATTTTTAAATAAAATAGTAATTGAAAAACAGTTATGGTGCACGTCTAAGTAAGATGAGCATTGTTGAACATATTTTTTTCCAGCTCGTCGTCGTTTAATTTGTTATCGCATATTGTTTTTTCCGAGAACTTTCGGTTATTTTGGATCTTCGAACGACTCCGAAGTATAGCTCGGTTCTCTAACAGGAAGGGTCAGTAGTCGTTTTTTTTATATGTTTGTTTCATTTCTTTCATTTTTATGACCAAATTGAAAAGGGTCTCTGTTTAGAATCTATGTGAAAAATATTAAAATCGTGCCGTCACCGTCGCAGTGGAAACGCTCGGATATTAACGTTAATATTAGGATTCTATACAACAATATTACGACTTACAATAAGTAGGAATTTTTTTTTTATAAAAGTTTATTTCAAAATAGACATAGGTATAAAAGCATACAGATATATTAAATTCACAATACTGGTTCTAAACCATTTACATTGTTTTCAATTTTGTTAAATTATACAACAACATAAGAAAAATAATAAATTATACGTGAGTACACTAAATTAAAGGAAAAATACATAGAACCTCTTACAAATTTAAAAAAGGAAAAAAAAGGAAAAGAAATTAAAGAGTTGCAGAGGCAAAGTTATTGCTTTTGACGTGGATTCTTAACTTCCGAAAGGTGATAATTGCTTTTGCACAATCCTATTGATTAAAATTCGGTTTGCGTATACTTTGACCAACACTAACATATCAGAAATTCGTATTAATATCGGCAAGGGTAGCTATTATATTTTTAAAACAAATATAATATCAAAGTACAGACAAACTATCGAAATTCGACGTCTGTCTATACTTCTTCTTTCGCTTATTTTATGAAAGATGATTTGACTTAATTTCTATTTTGGAATGAAAGTTTTAAAATTATAATTAGTTTTAGAACTTTCATTAGGAATTATTATTATTATTTTAAGGACGGAATAGCGTAGTCCGTAACGTCTTTCGGGTTACGGGCTTGAGCCCCGACAGCGGCTTTTTTTATAATAGCGCATTATTATTAATAAAAAAAATGCGCTATTATAAAAAAAAACCGGCTCCAGCTGCAGTGACTTCTGTTGGTTATAAATTATATTACACATAATAAGTTATAATTATTAATATAGATGTCACCGATTCCCAGACTTTCAGTCTGGTGGTTAATACTTACTTGTTTCGTTATATCTGATTGACCTACTCGGTTGGTACATATTTACCCCGTTGTAACACCTGTCAGGTTACAACGGAAAATTTAATAAAATAAAATAAATAAATTAGGTTAAGTTTGGAATAAAACAGCAAATGGACTTTTCGCAACTGGCAAATTAAGTTTCATAGACATTTCAGAGCAGCATATAATTTGGTTAAATTTTATATGAATTTATATTTTCGCTAGTAGAAATGTATATTCTGGTGAAAATATAGCTTCACTGAAAAATAAACATTCATTATAACATTTATACATCGCATGTAAATAAATAATGACAAGAATGAAAATGTGTATATTTCTACATATGGAAATGTTGAAATCGTATAATTTGACTAACACCTGTTATATAAATTCTATTTTAACTGGTAAAAGTATATATCTATCGGTGAAAATGTATTCCGATATAATTTCACTGAAATGACATATTTAATAAAATAATTGCAGGATATATTCGAGACTGTTTTATTTTAGATTTTCATGGAGGGATAACATGGGAATTTCTAGTTAAGAATCAGGGACGTCATTTCAGCATTTTAGGGGGGGGGGGGATGAGGTAAAAGTTCGCCAGTCGTGGTCGTTTTTTTAATATTTAGATCTCATTAAGATTCATAAATGACATATTTTTGGCTAAATTCAATGGAGGAGGGGGAAGAAACAACGTCTCTGTTTTCTAACTGCAGTTTTTTGATTCGCTCTTATATCCGACCGCATAGTTCGATTTCAAAGAAATTCTAGGGCTCGATTTTTTAAAACTGCTTATCGCTTTATATTTTCAGTGCGGAGAAACTGATATATACAGATAAAGTTGACGATTCTCGCTTTGACTATATTATCTATCAAAATAAACGACTAGAAACTACTTCGCGGAGATAAAGACGAGAAACTCGAAGTTTATTTAAAAGCGTTTAGTGAGAATCTTCATCTTCGATCGTGATAAATAAAACACGACTGTGCGACAGTTACTAATAAATAAAAATTAATCACCACCGCTTTTCTTCTATTTCATAATGAGCTCGCATATTCTGAAAACAACGGAGCGACGACATCTTATTTATAAGAGTAGTATTCGACGACTAGACAAAATATGCAATAATTATGAGTTTTAGTTAAAGCTTACGGTGCTATATTTTGTGTATATTTGCAATATATAATATATACTTAAATTAGTAAGCGCGTGAACTCTCCGACGTGAGCTGATTATATCGTCAACGAACAAGAATTGACAGCCGACTTAATCGTGAGCGACTAATCATAGAGCCAATAAAAAAATAGCGTCGGACAGGTTAAGTGCGAGCGAGCGTCGGTCGGAACAGTGAACACCCCGTGAATAACTTTCTGCGAGGAATCTACTTAAAACGAAGATTATATAAATTGGCAGGGAGATTTACATTATATAAGCGGCTTAAAATACATATTAAACGTGTACCTAAATTATTTAATTTTGAATACTTAAAATAACACCGAACAGTAAGAGCGTAAAATAACTACTTACAAGTATTTTTTGTACTATAACTGAAGTGATTTGACAGTGCATACGTTGTCTATAAAAATGTATGCATTTTCAAAATTTGCACTTTGCCTGTAACATATACATATAAACGGACAAAACAAGTTTTATAAAATAGCAATAATTAATAAGCCTAAGGTCTATTTACAAAAGACGCGCACCGGCCTGCGTAAATTGTTCCAGCAGCTTTTTAGTTTTCGTTACAAAAATATTTTAAGTAAACTAGTAATATTAAATGAGCGATCCTAATTTTTCGACTGCGTCGGAAACGGCACGAATCGACTCTTTGGAAAAGCGAGAATCAAACGAAACGCAATAAAATTCTATCGAGTCAGGCGGAATCTCATATTTTAAATTGTCTTAAATTCATTTACAGTTTGTCAAAATTGTTATAGAATACCACTTTTCCTTTATTAAATTTAATATTTGAGAAATATATTGTTGGAAAATGTTACTATATCGCCTCCTAAAAATCAATAGAAAATTGTAATTAATATTCTTTCGTTATGTCGTCTTAAAATTGCCCTGTCGAACTTTGGAAAATTCGATTTTGAAGGTATAATATATTATGAAATATTTCAATTTTAAAGTTACGAGATACTACCGGCCTAATTTCTTCGTTTGATGTTTAATTTGAACGATTTTCTTAATTAAAATAATAAGAAGAAATATATTAGGTAATTCGAAGTGAATATTATTAATTATTAAAAAATGTAGCGAGTACAAAATTGAAAGGGTATATGAATTTATTAGAACGGTAAAATCGGGAATTAAAAAATTGAAACGAATTAATCTGTTGGAAATATAAATGCTGGTCACCCCGTCGCAGCGGAGCTTTAGTCGGTCGCTGGGCCGCGGCGGCGCTGCTGTCGTATCGCAACGGCCGCGGCCGCAGTCGCGATGGACATCGACCGCAGCAAGGAGAACATCCAGCCGCTGCGGGGCGGCCGTAACCAGCAGCAGCTGGGCGCCGCCCTGAGCGCGCAGACGCACGCAGACGCCCAGCGCACGCTGCAGCTGCAGAGGCAGTGGGTGACTTTTCGCTCTCCGTTCCTATCGTATCGTATCTTCCGCATCTCCCGCATCTCACCGATTCTTACCGATTCTCATCGCAGGGAGCACGAGGCGCTCGTCGAGAGCTACGACGGACCCGACCCGCTCGAGCCCTGGTTCAACTACATACAGTGGGTGGAGCAGAGCTTCCCCAAGCGCGGCCACGAAGGCCAAATCGACAAGCTGATCAAGGAGTGCCTGGCGCGGTTCGAGAGCGACGAGCGCTACTCGCAGGACCGCCGCTTCCTGCGCCTCTGGATTAAGTACATCGACTACTCGAACGCGCCGCTGGAGCTCTACCAGCTGCTGTATAACCGCCGGGTGGGCACCGAGTGCACCGAGCTCTACCGCGCCTGGGCCTGCTACTGCGAGGAGGCCAGCGACTATGCCAAGGCCGAGCAGATCTACAACCTGGGCCTGCAGCGGGGCGCACAGCCGCGGGACGAGCTGGAGCAGGCGCACGCGTGAGTCGTCCTACCGCTCCCCCCGCTCCGTTCCTAGCTCACCGCTCCTTGCAGCTCTTTCCAGATATGGTTCGCCCAGCGAGTGCTGCACGACGACTCGCCCACCAAGCGCAAGGCGGCATCGGCGCTCGCCGAGACTCGGCTGGCGCTCACCTCGCTGCGCACCGTCAAGCGGAGGAACACGGCCGCGGCGCCCTCGCAACGCACCGGGGATTACGTCGGCGACCTCGTCCCGGGCCCCGTGCGTCAACGTTTCGAGCCGGCCGAGCGCCGACCCCGCGGCAACGTCGAAGTTCACGTATACGACGTGGGTGCACCATTCCCTCGCCGCTATTTTATTCGCTACGTACTTAACGCTATTTACTCTTCGCTCGCAGGAGAACCCCAGCACGTCCGCTCTCCCAGTCGCGTCCCAAGCGCGACAAGATCTAGCGACGGCCGCTTCCCTCCTGCAGGCCGTCGAAGCCCCCGACAACCAAAAGGAAGTCGGAATCTGGACCAACGGATCGTCGGCTAAGAGCGAAAAGTGCGCCATCGCCAAGAAACCGGCTCCGTTAACCTTCACTGGTGAGTGTCTTTTTTCAGCATCTCTTACGGCGATTCAGACGACCGCCTCTAACTAACGTGCGACTCTCTTTCTCTCTTTCAGTGTACGAAGACGACGATTTGGGACAGGCCGACGATCGCGGATCTCGCTTCGACGACCGAGTTCCGCTGTGCGTTCCGGATCCGCCTGATCCCAACAAGATATCCATGTACAACAAGAGCGAGGTGAGTTTTTATCGCTCTTCCTTCCTTTTCCGTCTGTGAATGCGTTAATTTCGTCCGCAGGTGTACAAGGAGACTGAAAACGGGCTCGTCGAATTCAGTCCCGAAGAAATCCGAGCTCGGCTATACGTCGAGGCCTTCGAAAACCGCAGGAAGGCGCCGAACGGACTCTCGCCGAGACGAGGCGACTCGGACGCCCCGGAGCCGACTGAGCGGTACGACGACGTCGACGAGTTCAATCTGGAGAGGGTGATAGCCCAGTCCAACTCTCTACTGAACGCCGACGGACCCGCGGCCGCTGACGAGTTCGACTACGGCGCGTGCCTCTCCGACGAGGCCGGGGCGCTCCCGCTCGTCTGCATCCCCTCTTCCTCTGTCTATCGCGCGGAGGAACCCGAGAAGAACATGATGGCAGACTTCGACAGGAGCCTGATGGCCAATCTCGCGGAAGGCTCGATGACCGTCAACACCAAGGAAGCTCTGAGGGAGTTGGACCTCTTCGGCGGCAACGGTGAGAGAGCATACGTCCCGATGGACGCCGAGTAGTCTCCTTCATCCGATACGTTTTTTCGTTGCAGATACTGTTTCGATCGTTCCCAGAATGGAACCCGTAAAGTTCGACATTCGCGAAGACCACTCCATGACGATGGCCGCGGTTCGCGCCAAATCCGCCGACGCGCCCGGATTGACGGCGTTCCGAGACCTAGGCGTAGAAAACCCGAAAATGGCGCCGGACGGTCGACTTCGACCCTGCGGAGCGGCAAATGTGAGACACAACAACCCCGCCTGAGGTAGCGGCAGTCCAATTGGGTTTTTAATCTTTTCGCGTTTCCGTTACAGAACTTAGACAATTTCGAACCAGACGAGTTTTCCACCCAGATGTTCACCTTCGAGTTGATGTCGTTACCATCTAGCACTCCGTATTCCGGAAACTTTAAAAAACCGCAACCGACGAAGCCGTGCGTGAGAAGCTTCAATCTGGCCGACTGCGTCGACGAGCGGTCCGCCCGCGTCTCGGAGGCGCCTACCCCCAACGCCCTCCGGCCCGCGGCCGACGAACTGTACCCCATTATGGAGACCACGCAGGAATACAGGTCGGTGAGACGCGAACGGGTCGTCGCGCGGTTCAAACGATAACAAGCTCTTTGTCTATTATAACCATAATAGCGTTGTTTTTTTTATTTACTTTGTCCGTTTGTTCTCCGTTGACCAAAATCGCACCGACGTTTGCATTCGTACTCACCGATTATATCTATCCGTGCTTTTGGCAGATCCGGTTCCAGCTCTTCGGGAAGCAATTTCATCACGAGGAATGGAGCGTACGGGTACCCGACCAGAGAGACGCTGGACGCGATCGATGAGAGAAGTCAAGATGTAAATTTTAATCGCGGTGATGGTTATCGGCGCTATGCCGATCCTGCCGTCGGCGAGGCGCAGCAGACGCCGGGGCGGGTCTCCGACGGGAGCTATACCACTGTCGCGGGCGCGCGGCCCTCGGGCTCGCCGGCTGCTCCGTACCGCGCGTCCGATCACTCCTACCACAAGATGTCCACCTATCCGAATCAACAGAACGGCGGTTACCAAAGCCCGGCGGCGCCCTATCAGAACTACTCCGAATCTGGCTTTCAGGCGCCCCATCGCAGTGGCGAACAGCCGGCGTACGAATATGACTCACGGCACGCGATGCAGACCCAAGCCTTTCAGACTTCTCGTCGCGTTCGACCGGAATTTCAGAGTCCCCAGCGGAGCTCGATACAGCACGGCTACCAGAGTCCCCTTGCTGTGTACCAGAACGGCCAGCAAGAGTTCCCGCAGAACGGGTACACAGTTCAGCAGCAGCGAACGTACCAGACGCAGACGCCCGTTCACGCTTATCCCGCTTACCAGAGTCCTGTTAGGCATCAGTCAGCGTATCAGGATTATCAAAACGCTTCTGTTCGCGTCTCGCCTTCTTATGCCGCCGTTCCGCAGTACCAGACGCCGAACCACGGCTACTCTCCGACCGCGCAGCCGTACCAGCAGCAGCAGCAGCATCACCAGCAGCAGCAACACAGAGCGGCGTACTCCGGCCAGAACGGCGCCGCGACGGCTTACCAGCATCCGCAGCAGTACTCGGTTGAGATCTCTCGACAGCAGGCGTATTACGCCAACGGATCGTTCGAAGCGAGATCGTATCAGGGCGAGACTTCGCAACGCGACGCGAGCTATGAAGCTCAACCCCAGTACGGGTACGCTCGTCAGTTTTCCGCCGACCAGGCGAGGCATAACGCCCCGGCGGACGTCCTTCGGAGGCAGCAGCAGGCGTTCCAGAGCCCGACGTCAAAACTGAGGAGCGTGAGGCACGAAGCACCGCACTCCTCCAGGGCGGCCGCCGAAGCTTCGCCTTCCCCCGGGTTTCGCTTCGGCTACCGACCGAACTTCGCTCAGTCGATGCGCAGCAAACCCGAAGACGACGCCGACGTCCCCAAGTTCAACGGCGGCAGGAGCATATCACAGAAGATGAACAAGAACCTGTACGTGTCCAGTCCGGAGCAGGCCCAGATGCCCCCCTCCTCCGGGATCGACGATCCCCAGGCGCGGGGAGATCAGTTTAAGAGGCAGCTGGACTTTGAGCGCAGGGTGGACGTGCACTCCGAGGACAGCCGAGACTCGCTCGGTAAGGAGAGCAGGCCGCCCAGGTCGAGAAAGTCAGCCAGCGACTCGCTGCGCATGGACGTCGACGAGAACTCGTCCGACGCGCTCGCTTCCAAGACGGACCTCTCCAACAGTCACGTCTCCACGCAAGACGCGCTCCTGCCGGCGCGGATCGACTTCCCCGAGAACGTCGACCCGTTCAACTCGGACCTGTGCAACTCTCTCTTGCGGTACGTCAAGTTCCCCAACAAGAACCACTACCTGAACTACTACGAAACTAAGACGATCCCCAAGCTGCAGCAGGGCGCCTTGCTCGCTTTCGACTGCGCCAAGTTCTCCGTGGAGAAGCAGCTGGGCAAAGGCACCTTCGGCAGCGTGTTTCGGGCATGCGATCGATCCAGCGGCGAGCCAGTCGCCCTCAAATACCAGAAGCCCGGTCACCGTTGGGAATACTACGTTTGCCGGGAGATCAAAGCGCGAATAACCGACCCGTACATAGTGAGTGTTGCATTCTTGTTTTGATTCCGCTGCGATTCTGACGACTTTCGTTTCCAGCTCCCCGGATTCATGGACATCCGCGCCTCCTACTTTGGAGACCACGCCAGCCTGTTCGTGTCCGAGCTGTCGGCTTACGGCTCCCTGCTGGATGTGGCCAACAGAATAAAGACTGCGACTACCAAATGTATTAGCGAATTTATCGTGATGTTCCTGGCCGGCGAGATGCTGTCCATAGTGCACCACCTGCACAAGGCGGGCATCGTACACGCCGACATCAAGCCGGACAACTTTTTAGTGATGAAAATGTGAGTAGTCCGAGAGAAAACATCAAAGATGCAGAAACGCACGAAGGAACCGTGTCGAATAATATGTTATAATATATTTTCCGTCATGAGGGACGTCGGATTCTTTTTTTCTAAAGAACTCGTTCTTTATTCGTTACTAGCCGATTAACCCTTCGTTGATCGGGACTGTCCACTGTCGATTCGCGACACTAATCAGAATAATTTTTTTTCATCAAGACATTTTTCTCCCCTTCTTGCCTTCCATTTGCCAGTCGATGGGAATTTAACTTGGACTCAATCCGAGTGTCACTGTTCATCTCGACGACCCCGGAAACTATTAATTCAACACCATTATCAGTTTTTTTACATATTACTCCCCCACCCCTAGGGGTCTAGGGGTTTTTAACCCCCACAGTATTTTTTCCAGGTAGTGAGTCATATGTGTACAAAGTTTGGTCGCAATTGCTCCAGGCGTTCATGAATGCGTGAATTGGGCAGGAATTGTTTTGCTTATTTCATGGTGGCGTTTTTCCTACTAAACTAGATAAAATGTCATTTCATTATATAAAAATAAATCAATCATCACCTCTACAGTGGTGTTCGTCTTCATTTAAAATGCCAAAAAAGAATATGATAACGTACAAATTTTATTAACCCTCGGGGGCGATCAAAAAAATTTCATACATTCATGCGTGACACTGTTTTAAATGAAAACTTATCTTGTTACTTGACAAAGATAATGAACATGTCAATTTGTAAAAGTTAAAATAAATATGTGTATATTGTAAAATATGTTCTGTCATACAAAAGACGAGCGCGCTCCATATAATTCTGTGATAAATCGGCGGTAGCGCCGCGCAGTGGCGAGAATTGGAAACATCTATAATACAAATATTTTCGAGCCAACCTCGAAAGATGTCTTTAGATAAACGTTCTAATGTTCCGTTCGAGCAATTTTTAACGACTGTTATATAATTTGGACCCTTCAATAAACGTGACGTTTTGCAATTGTCAAGAATGACATTTGGCTTAGTTCCAAAAAGCGCTACTATCTCATTGACTTAACCCTTCAGGCTCGTATGCCTAAAACAGATTTTCAGTCCCAGGGACGTCATGTTTTTTTTAATGGAGATAAAGATAAAATTCATATTAATATTTGAGGTTTTTCAAAAAATTGTCTACTTCATGGTGCTCTTGTTCTTTAACATCAGTTTCACTCGATGTACCATCTTTTTCCGAAAATAAGACACTGTCTTACTTTCTTTTTTGGTCCGAAATATGAGCTAGGTCTTATTATCGGGGGAGGGCTTACTTTTCACGTACAATAAGTAAATTTATATATTTTCGATTAATATTTATTTTTATATAGGAATTTTACATTTATCTAAAATTTATTCAAATACAGTCATTTCATTTTCTTTTGGAACATAGTCATAACTAATCAAATTCTGAATTCCATCCTGAATTTGAATCGCCACATGTTGACGTTCATTTTATTTTAACTAGGGCTTATTTTCGGGGGAGGGCTTATATTCCAAAAACTCCTGAAAATCACGCTAGGGCTTATTTTCGGAAAAAGACGGTACAATATCTGAATCTGAATCGAGATCTTTTGATGATTCTAATAGTGGTCTTTTCGAATAAGATGCCATTTTGAAGATGCCATACATATGTATAAAAATCCGAAAAAAATATTACTTAAAATACCCTAATAAACATCATTCTTTATGGGACTTGAATGTGTGTTGGGGTCGTAGTTTTGAAAAAAACGATAAATTGAACATTTTTTCGAATAAATTTTTTTTTACATCTAAAGCTTGAATCCATTTTTTATAGTCTTCAAGTTATTTGAACGAAACTATTGTTCTTGTAAGTAGATGCTAAAACAGGACACTATTTTCTTCTGTCCATGTGTGTGTGATTTTTGATGGGCGTGCAGTGCACGTTATACGTGCTTGACGGATTTTTTATGGGCGTGCGGTGCACGTCATATGTGCTTGAAGGGTTAATGCATACATTCGGCAGATAATTTGCCTAATTCGCGAATAACGCAACGGGCTTGCACATTTCGTGAATTATGCAAATTCAAAATCACTGATTCGGTGTAACATGCACAGAGATTATTCATTTTATTCATCCTGTTGCTACAAATTTATTTCAATACTTGGCTATATACAATATTTTTTATTTCTCGTCTTTGCGTATTGCAGTAAGATTGTCGAACTCCGGCATACAAATGGACGTGTTATATACGCAGATCTTGAAAAGGCGTTCGATATTGTCAATCACGATTTATTTGTGAAAAAATTATCCAATTTCGGGTTTTCCGACAGTTTGTCAAGTATGAAAACTCATTTTTAAAACGATATAAGACCTCTAGTGGAGTACCGCAAGGATCCAACTTGGGTCAGTTGCTGTTTCTATTGTTTGTTAATGACATAAAAACGGCAACGAATCTTTCAAATTTGTTATTATATGTTCAGTCGATCTTGGATCCCCTCGACCTGCAGGCAGGAGGATCTCGATTCTTTACAAAAGTGGGCTTTCGATAACCGATGGCCTTTCAGTGATTTAATTTTGGGAGCGCGTGTTTATATATTTAAACATTTTTGGAAACTTCTCGGTGCCGTCCACCGTTCTCGCCCGTAAAGTCTAGGACTGGAGCTTTCGCCGACTCTTCTCTGACAACGTCAGTTCGACTGCTCAATACTGTGCATCGAGATATTGATATTTTCTTATGCGCGTGCGGAGAGTCGGTTCAATTCGTATGGGACAATACACACACGTGTTGATGTGATTTGTGTCTGTCCTCTCTTTATGTTTTTAATTATATGTGTATACGTATGTATACCCATCGGGTCGTAATGGTCTAAATTTTAATAAATAATAAATAAATAAAAATAATCGGCCATCGGCACGACGCTGTTTAACTTGAGTTGAAAATAGCACAATGACACATGCGAATGTCACGTCGTTACTGTTCACCGTTTGGGAGTTCTTGCTACAAACGGACACTTACATTTTCTGTTTTATAGTATATAAAACATGTTCAACATTGAACGATTATTCAAATCTCTTTTTAACGTTTTTATATAATTTATAACTGTTGTCATTATTTCTATTGCTTTCAATTTTATACGCTGGTAAAAAGTTTTTTTTTTACTATATTGTGATAATACACGATCTTTATTGAGTAATTTATGTACCGACTTTAAAATTGTTTTTTTTTTGTGATTTTACTGCGATCGTTATAAAACGTATTAGAGAAAAAAACATTGTTAAAAAATATTTTCGAATATCACCTTTCCCAACCTTCTAGCGAAGACAAAGAAGACATCAACGATCACAGTTATTCTGAATTGAAGTTTTTGAGACAGGAGTCCTCATTAGTGCAAGTATCGTGCGTTGATCGGTTTCTGAAGATTCTTCAGAAGAAGATATCCCCGATGTGACATTGAATCGGTCAATGTGAACTTCTTTTTAACGTTTTTCCCTATAGTCTGTGAAGCATAGTGGATATCACATCACTGTTCGACGATCGGTGACGATTCGTTGCAGACAATACTAGAGGAGAGAAACCCATATCGGGAGAAAAATCTCCATAAGTATGTAACTTAGGCTCGTGCGGGGAAATGGTGATACATTATAGTCCAGGAATTAAAAAAACTGGTTAGCTTTACTGTTAATTATCGCAATAGTTTGAAAAACTATCATTTCTGAATACTGGAATACCTATCCTAGAATTGAAACTCGGTATTTTAGAAAAAATGATGATTCCACAAATCCACATCACGCAAAAAATAAAAATTAAGTTCAAAATTTCTTGTTTTAAAATATATAATATGTATAAATAATAATGGAATAAAAGTAAAGAATAACATAGGAGGTCCTTGGAGTGTGTCGATCTCTATCTGAGGCGACTACGAATTTCGAAAGAAATCTGTATGTCTGTTACGTTATGCAAATATCGAACAAAATATCAAAACTGCACCGTCGAGTGCCTTGCGAAAATCGAAATTCGATCGTAATGTGTTTAAAATAATTAAATACATTTTTATTCTATTGGTACGCCATTTACAGTTGGACTGTTTTCACTACTGCGATTATATAATATGTGGGATATATTCATAGAAAAATCTGTCTGCGTATGTAAACACTTCCTTGAAATCGATTTTATTTTTATAACCTTCAGTCCAGTCAAATAAGGATTTAACCTCGGAATGAAAGATAGAAAGCTGAAATATCAAAGGTCACAAAAATTGTTTTTTTCCCCAAATATCTCGCTTTCTATACGTAGCACTTCATTAGACGTTTCACAAAACTTGTAGAGAATAATATTTTCTATAACTTTGGTGGACTTTATTTCTTAATATGATGAACCGTTTTCGAAATATAGAGCGGAGAGCGGGATGCGCGCACTCGTTTATAGGATAATGCTACATAAACTACAGAACGTGATACCTAGTACACTACAAAGTTAATATATGATTAATTTATAAATAAGAAATTTATTGTAATGTAATTGTTTGAACAACCTCCTAGGGTATGATGACTTTTCAATGTGTATGTTGAAAGTTTATTACGAGTCTCTCCTGAAAGAAATCTGGATATTTATTCACAAGTTTCGCAATAATACCTTGACTTTTTGCAGTTTCGGTCCTCAAATTCTGATCGCAATCTGTTTAACCATTAAAAACAATGCATTCTGGAATGAACCAAAAAGCTTCCATTTTCGGAACGTAAATAATTCTCAATATTTTGTTATAAAATTAATATAAAATATTTTTTGTAACCTTCGTTTATTTCCTACTCCATAATTTGTTGGTATTTTTTCAATAAAAATCATTAACATAAAAATGATTATATAAATATTGTTTTTATTTATTATTTCTTCGATTATATAATAGATCAGGATAATAGCATAGGGATATCGCGCATCTGTCGGATAAACGCACACCATAAGCGACCTTACGTAGAAATATTTAAAACTATTTTATTCGCTAGCTATGAAAATAAGTTAAAAACGGTCGCCTAACATGCTCTAGGCCGTTTCGAGTCGCCCGCTCGCACGCGAGTCGGCGACTCGGAACCGACGATGACGGAGGATTGCACTTTCAGACCGCAGACGGAATCAAGGGCGCCTTCGCTCCAGTTGATAGATTTCGGGTGCGCCATCGACATGACGCTGTTTCCAGAGGGGACCACTTTCAGAAAGGTGAGATTGCAAACCGAGGCGATCGGTTCGAAACGTCGTCTGATGCGCGCGTCTCGGACTTTCAGGTGATATCGACCGACGGCTTCACCTGTACGGAGATGCGCGACGGCAGACCTTGGACCTACCAGACCGACCTGTACTGCCTCGCGGGGACCGTGTACGTCATCTTGATGGGCAACTACATGCAGACGGCGAATCGCGGGGGTCAGTGGGCGATAGACAAAAAGTGGCCCAGGTAAATGAACCGCCGGGAGTCTCTCCGTCGACCGACTGACCCTTCGAGCTCTCCTTTTTCAGGTACATGAAGTCCTCCATCTGGGACAAGGTGTTCGGGACTCTGCTGAACGTGCCCGACTGCTCGACAATACCGAACCTGTCCGAGCTGAAGGAGACTCTGGACGAATTTCTAAGATACGAAGAGACCACCCTGACGAGTCAGCTGAGGACGTTCGAGCACGTCCTCAAGTGTAAATAGGCGAATAGACCAAATTTAAAGTGTAATTTAATTAAACGTAAGAGGCGCGAACGCGCGGGACGGGAGATCGAAAATGCGGTCTCTCGGTTAAACGTTATATTTTTCATCGAATACATTCGTTCGCGACGTTATAGTTGTTTCATTCGACGGTCGTCCGTCTCGATCCTCCTTCGCTTCCTCTCCGCGTACTCGGCTACTCCGTCCACCCTCTTCTTGAACAGCGGCGCTAGCTCGTCGAGCGGGTCTCTGCGGTCGCGCGCGTTCCCTTCCGCCGGAGCGGCGCTCGTCTCGTCGCGCGATAGCGCCGGCGGCCCGTCCGAGGAGAAACGCCAGCCCTGCAGGCGGACCTCGCCGTCGACCTCGAAGCACGCGTAGACCGTCTCGCCGTCCGCCGCCAGGTCGAGCGGAACGGCGGGCAGTCGCGCCGAGGGTAGGCGCCTCCAGGCGGGGTTCGCAGCCGGCCCGCTCGTCTCGAACGCGACGAGCCGGTCCGATCCGTAGCGGGAGACGACGAGCAGCGAGCGGTCGGCGGAGAGGGGCGCGACGGCCAGCTTCGCGACGGGGCGCGGCCGCCCGTCCAACTCGACCGGCGTCTCGTCGTCGTCGTCGCCCGCGTCCGGAGTCGCGGTGCGGCGCCCCGAGGGCAGGTGCCACAGCGCGACGGAGCCGTCACCGGAGCCGCTGGCCAGCGCGTCGGGCGCGTGCGGTAGCAGCTCGAGGCACGACACGAACTCCTCGTGGCCCAGACAGTAACTCTCGACGTCGCCGAGCCCCGGATAGCGACAGGAACGGATCTTCTCGTCGCGGTCGCAGGTGACGAGCCGGCCCCGGCGCGGGTCGACCAGCGCGTCCAGCAGCAGTCCCGGGGGCTCGGCCGCCGTCCGCGCCTCCTCGCCGACGCGCAGCAGCGCCGCCCCGCCTCCCCGGTCCGTCGCCGCCAGCCGTTCGCCTCCGTAGAAGCGGAGGCGCCGCGCGCCCTTTCTGAGGCGCCAGCGGCACGACGGCTTCGCCTCGCCGCGCCGAAACAGCTCCACCTCGGCCCCGTCGCCGATCGCCACGCTCCCCGACCCCACGTCGACGGCGGCGGTGCGGCCCGAGACCGTCGCTGCGGCCCAGCGCGTCCACTCGTCCATCGAGTTGTGTGATTTTGAAAAAAAAATTATTATATGTGCGGATCGGTGTTGCCAGCAACGGCGGCAGCGGCGGCACCGAACGGACGGACGGACGTACGTCGGTACTGCAGGGCACTGTCGCGCCGGCCGGACGGCTTTGTGTGTCGGTCGTTCGGGCCGCTCGCTGGGCGACTGGCGGGGCGCGCGAGCTCGGGCGCGACCGGCGGCGGGGGGGCGCGGCCCGCGGGGGCGCCCCCCTTGCTGCCGGCGGAAGAGCTCGCCTCCGACTGGGAGGAGGGCGACCGGCTGCCGCTGTACTTCGACGACTCGGACCGCTTCGAGGACGATTCGCTGTGCAGCTGGAGCTCGGAGCCCGAGAGCCTGTGGAACAACTGGCGCGGCTGGCGACAAGCGGGCAAGCGGAACGGCGGGGGCGTCGCGGGCAGGGGTGGCGGCGGCGGCGCGACCGCGGCGGCCGGGGTACAGACGCTCACGGAGCTGGCGGTGCGCTGCGTCGCCTCGCACATCCCGTTCGAGATCGTGGAGCAGATGTGCCCCGTGCCCGAACAGCTGCAGCTGCGCATCGCGTACTGGAGCTTCGCCGACAGCGAGGAGGACGTGCGACTGTACTCGTGCCTGGCGAACGGTTCCGCCGAGGAGTTCCACCGCGGGGAGCAGCTGTTCCGGCTGCGCTGCGTCAAGAGTCCGCTGCAGATCGGCTTCCACCTGTCTGCGTCGGTGGCGGCGCCCCCGCAGCGCGAAAGCTTCGACGTGGCCGTCACGTTCGACCGGCGTCGCATCTCTTCGTGCAACTGCACGTGCCAGTCGGCGGCGTACTGGTGCGCGCACGTCGTCGCCGTCTGCCTGCACCGCATCCACCTGGCCGAGACGGTGACGCTGCGTGCGCCCGTTTCCGAGTCGCTGCAGCGGCTGCAGCGCGATCAGCTGCAGAAGTTCGCGCAGTACCTCATCTCCGAGCTGCCGCAGCAGATCCTGCCGACGGCGCAGCGGCTGCTGGACGAGCTGCTGTCGGCGCAGCCTACGGCCATCAACACGGTGTGCGGTGCGCCCGACCCCACCGCCGGCGCCTCGGCCGCCGACCGCACCTGGTGGTACCTCGACGAGAAGACGCTGCACGAGAACATCAAGCGCATGCTCATCAAGTTCTGCATCCCCGCGCCCGTCGTCTTCAGCGACGTCAACTACCTGAGCACCACTGCGCCGCCCGCCGCCGCCGAGTGGACCGCGCTGCTGCGTCCGCTGCGGGGCCGCGAGCCCGAGGGCATGTGGAACCTGCTCTCCATCGTGCGCGAGATGTTCAAGAGGGGCGACCGCAACGCCGTGCCCCTGCTCGAGATCATCACCGACGAGTGCGTCGCCTGTGAGAAGATCGTCGTGTGGTGGTACAACACCAAAGCCGCCATGGTCACTTGGGGCAACGGGCCCGCCGGTGGCGCGGGCGGCAGCAGCCGCAACCAGGGAGGCGGCGGCGGCGGAAACTCGCATGCTTCCCAGCACGCCTGCTCCTCCCTCTGCGACGAGATCGTAGAGCTGTGGAGGCTAGCCGCTCTCAATCCTGGCCTGGCCCCCCGCGAGCGCGACGTCTTTCACGCGCAATTCACTCACTGGCACTTGAAAATATTGGAAAAAGTCGTCAAGTCTCGCTCCTCCCACCTGAGCGTCTCGGGACACTCTAACGCGGCCGTCGTCGCCTCTCGGACTGGCGGTTGCGGTGCGCCTCAGAGCAGCCCCAGGTCGTCCGTCGACGTCGACGTCTTCCCCGGACTCAGGCCCGCCATGGAGGCCTGCTTTCTCGACTGGGAGGACTACCCCGTTCCCGGTGTCACATACGGCTCCGAGAGCAGTCCGGCGTTCCACTGCCCGTTCACCTGCTTCCGACACGGCGACGCCGCCAAAGACTCCAACGTCAACCAGGTGAGCCAGGTGAACCCTCACCTCCTCCTCCTCCTCCTCCTCCTCGTTCTCCTCACCTCAAACTGACCGCCCGTTCCGCTCCGACAGGTCAACTGCTCCAAACCCGTTCTGGATAACGAATTGGGATTCGCGTACAGAGTGTCCTCCGTCAGTTCCGTCCTCCACGCGCACCGAGGCCGACACGTGGGCCGCCAACACCACGTCTCCGTCGCGAGTCGAAGAACCGCGGCAAGAATATCTGAGGTGAGACTTTTCAATGAATTTATCGATAATCATTTTTCAAGGTATGTGTAAATTGAACGTTTCGACGCTCCCTCGAAACAAATTCTTCGCGACTTGGGGTTTCAGCTTATGCACGCTATACTCTCCCTGAAACTTTATTTTCTTTTCTTTTGTTTATAAAATCATAAATGCATAATTTGGAAACATGTTTTGTATCGTTATCATGTTGGAATACAAAACCTGGTCCAAAAAAATATCTGCCCATAGGTAAACCTTGCAATTCTAAAATGGTCTTATGTTCTTTTTTAAAAATATCGTCTATTTTTACCAGGTTTCCAACGTGTGCTGTTGAGAAACGACCCCTTTGCGTTGTAGTTGGCACAATACAGTCTAACAAATGTTCTACCTTTTGATCCGAACAATTCAAATTTAGATTCATCAGACCGTAGCGCTTTGCATCAATCGTCGATTGTCCAATTTTTATGCTTACGGCCCAGTCGTGCATTTTCGTTTTATTTCCTGGGCATATAAAGGTTTTAGGGCAGCAATGCGTCTTCCAAAATTTGCTTCACGTAATCGACGTTACGCGGTTGACAACAAAATATTTTCAATACAACTATTTTTAACTAGAAGGCAAATTTGAACAACTTTCAGGAAACAGGGAACAACGCGTAGGAGTATTTTGCAATCTGCAAAATAAGAGCGCATTTCAACACCCTTTTTTGTTGTCGATGGAATCTCTTTTGCTACATAAAGCCAAGCACACACGCACGGATCTGCCCGTCGGTCATCTGACGGATCTGTCTGGGCTTGGCCACAGACGCAAAAAGTACAAGCTCGGACATCTGTCTGTCTGAGCTCGGACAAATTCTTATCGGACACCAGATTTACGTGTTTTTAGGTAATTTTGCATTTCAACTAAACAAGCATACTATGAAGCCCTATCCATACAGTACTAGAAAAACAACTATTGGCGATTTCATATTAAACCATATTAAACTTGGAAGTCGAAGATAAAAGCTAGAAAAGTTAAATTTATATAGTGTTTAAAGTAAATTCTAAATTTAAACGACATTGTGTAATAATAATAATAATAATATACATTTATATATACAGGCGGCCCTCGACTTTCGCACATAATTGGTTCCTGAAAATGTTTGCGAATGTTGAATGTACGAAAGTCGAGGGAAGTAAAAAAAATTGAAATTGTGTGTATTTTAAAATATTCGAAACGTGGGTGAAGGCTTCATTCATATTTTTCATTGTTAAAGAGTTTTCCAAAATAAACCTGTCTCATCTACATTATATATTTGGCTAGAGGAATATTCTACATCAGGGGTCGGCAACCTATGACCCGCGGGTCACCAAGTGACCCGTTTGATGATTTGAAGTGACCCATTTCAGTTCTGCAAATATCATTTTTTTAACGTGTTACGATGTCACGACTAGACCACATATATGGTTGTTAGGACCAAAAATATTCACTGACCCGAATAGGCTTTTTCAGTCACATTTGAATTATTTTGACCCGCAGCCAAAAAAGGTTGCCGAGACCTGTTCTACATCTTCAATAATTTTGGATGATTAGGAAATAAATTCTTTTGCAGCATCTTTATCCGCATCAGCCGATTCTCCAGTAAATTTAATATTATGAAAAGAATACCTCATTTTAAAATTGTAAAACCAACCGTTACTTGCTTAACCCATTTCTTCCCAAGGTTAGAAATCATGTAAAAATATGAAATTTTTTCATAAATTTCACTTTAATATAATTGAAATAATATTATAAATAATAAAAATTAGCATAATGTATTGTCATTAACACCACACATAATGTCGCGTTGGCGCAACGTTGGGTAAAAAAAATCCTTGAAAATTTTCAACAACTTTCTTTTATTTGTTTAAAATTTTTTAAAAATGCACATTTTATGAATAAAATTAAAGAAAAGTTGGGAAATTACTTATGAAATTGTGAAAAACACTAAATGAAGGTGAACTTCACATTTTTTACATACATATATTGTTTGGCTTTTGCAAACCTTGCATCTCCTTTTAGCATTTTTCAGTTTTATCCTTTATCACTGCTCTCCTGGTAATCTGTTTTTGCTGGGACGTCCAAGGTTGATTTTTCTTTTTTTAGTTTGGTGGCTTACCTCCAGTTCAGATTCTTCTTCACTTTTTAAAAGAGATAGTACAATCTGTGGTCTGAAGTCAATTTGACTGATAATAGAGCCTGTCGCCAGTTGGTAAATTTTCCAGGCATTGACAACAGCACTGTCAATTCCGTTGGTAAATAATGGCCACCACCATTTCTTACCTCTTATTCTTATTCTATAGTTTGCGATGGAATTATCATGTAAATCAACACCTCCCATGCCTTGGTTGTATTGGTGAATGACATTCGGTTATGGGACCATGTTGTGCTTTTTTTCCTTTCGGTTATATCTCTTTACATTTATTACTGGCTCAAGAGTACCAAAGTTGGTAGCGACCGTTACAACAGAGTTACACGCTATTCTTTATTTCTTCGACACATCTAACTTCACAGTTTTTAGGAGTGCCAGTATAAATTGGAGCACACTTCAGCCATTTTGTTATTGATTTCTTATTTTTCTGTTTTGGTCCTTTAGAAGTATTTTGTGTAGTTTCAGTTACTATATCTGCGTTGCCATTGAAAGTAGCGTGAATTCCAAATGTACCCACCATATCCACTGGTAATTCATTTCCTCCATCATTTATAATTATACGTTCATCTTCTATTTCTTCCTCATCAGTAAGTTCGTCTACTGCAGGAGGTATGATGACTGCATCAATGCCGTCTTCTGTCTCTAATTCCTCAATAACAACAGCTATAATTTCTTCAGCTGTTTTTAATTTCTTCTTGTAGAAAGTCATTTCTTATTTAAAAAAGGGCAAAGAATACGTTCTAAAAATGCAAAATTGTTTTTACGAAAAATTAAATATCATAAGAAATACGAGTCTTAATATAATATTATTATAAAATGTACTTACAAAGCTTTTAGACAGCAAAATAATTTATAAACACCAAATATTCACTTAAAAGTCTTATTTGCAACGACTTGTCGCGAGACGAACGCTAACTGGGGAACTCCCAACGTTGCGTGAACGCAACGGATAAATAAATTATTCACTGCTGCGTCACAGTTCAAAATAATAATAAAAAAATGTATCCATATCCATTCCGCATATATAGCAGATATAAATATGTAGATAACGTTCGAACTAAATATATTTTAACACTTGAAATAAATTATTGAAAAATATAGTAAAAAACTCGATTTGGTATTTTTGTTTTTTTTACGATATATTTATATATATATTTTAAAATTACAAACACATAAACAAGAGATAATGAATGCTTTTAAACATATGCATAGTGAGTTTTGTGTAATAAATTCGTTTTGACTGCATTTTGTAAAGTTAAACTTCGTGTTGCGCGAACGCAACATTGGGAAGAAATGGGTAAAAAAAACATGTTAAAATATTTTTGTAATCTATCCTTCCAATCTTTGTGCAAACTAAGAGCTTTTGCTTGAATAATTGAAATACTCAGAGGGACATCTTTTTGATGTTCGTCATCGATCTACGATGACAAAGATTTTCCATTTCATCCATGTTTTTTTTTTGCTGTGTTTTTTTGGAAGCATATCATTAAAGATTGTGGAAATATATCTTTATTTTCCACAATTTTGAACGTATTCTTCAATTATATTTTTATTTTGCAAAATTGAACATATCGTAGACCTGTTTGTATCATACGAACGTCTGATTGAAGCAAAAGATTCACCGCTATCAAAACGTTTTTTTAAAAAAAAATTAAATTTAAAAAAATTGTTTTTTTTTTAAATGTGCGAAATAGCGAATTGTGCGAAAGTCGAACGTTCGAAAGTCGAGGGCCGCCTGTATCTTAATTGGTTTACAAGTTATAGGGAATTTAATGAAAAAGATAATTGTTTGCCATTTTTCCGTGAGATCGCCCGGCCACCAAGCAATGTTTGGCAAATAAATACCGGTCGTTAAGCTGTTAAACCAATATGAACACAAAATTATTTAAAATAAATCACTAGAGAAGATCGAACTTCTGTGCCACACTGCACTTTAATGACGAATTCGTTTTGAGCGCGGACAACAAACAGACAACAGACGGATCTGTCCGAGAATTTTAACAGCACACACTGTTGGATTTGTCCGTCAGACATCCATCTCTGACAAATCTGGCGGGCAGATCCGTCGGTGTGTGGCCAGCTTAAAACAAATCGTTTAGCAGGATTTGTCTCACTATTCGTCGGTGGGATGACATTTGTATAATGCCCCTTTCTCAGTCTGGAGGGTGGTGAAGTCAACGAAGGATTTTTTCTATTAGATTCAATCTGAAATTTAAACGTGAATCCGCACAACACATGGATTCCGGACTGATATTTGCAATAAAAATATATACCATTTTTTCCATCTTTTTCGATGAATCTAATATGCACAAATGTCAATCAACTTGATCATCTCCTCCTTATTTTAACCGTTTTGTGATTTAACTTTTGTCTGACCCCTTTTAGTTATACTAACTCTAATGCTGTTGGTTATGAATAGTCGATAATAAATAAACGCCTTTCTTGTCCCTCCGACGTAACATTATCATTTTATTTTTTCAGAAGGCAATTGAAGACTTCCTTTATAAAAGTAGATATGTCCATATAACCAAATTTTATAAGAGAGCAAAAAAACTAGTTTTCTTCCTTATTTTTAATAAAATACTTTATTTTATTTTTTTACATTTAAATTTTTTTTTGCTGCATGAATTAGTAACGGTTTAGAATATAATGGAAAAAGGTGAACTGTTTTAGTAAACTTTATATTTTTTATAATTTTTAAATGCTCCCATGGTCTTGAGTAAGCATGGCAGAGAACTTCACATACAGTTGCCTGCTCGATTTTATACATGCGGATTTGCCTAATTTAATTTTTTTTCCAGTGATGTTTTAAAAAGTGAACTTAAACAATTATATTTTTTCAATATAATATATTCGAATTTCATCGCTTGATCGTAAAGCATATTAATCCAATGATTTGCCACGCCAAAGAGATGGTCCATGTGCAAACTCACACTCTGCCAGATGTAAAAACGACATTCTTTGTGTATTGACAAATTTAAGGGTAGACAAAGTTATATCCTTAAATCAACAATTTTAGTATCCATTTAATTCTATCCTGAGTGTTTATATATTTGAAATGGAATGGAGGTATTTCATAAGAGGTAATATGTAAAAGTTATTATTTTGTATTATATTTATTTTGATATTTTTAGAATATCTAAAATAAAAATTACTTTTATCGGTTTCATAAATACATATACATAATACCATTTAGGTGGTTTCAAGTAAATCCATGTATAACAGGTCACCGGACAACTGGTTTTGTGATAAAAACACGAAACGTCCTGGACATTGTTTTTATCGAAATGTGCTCTTTTTGATGGACAACGACATTTTTTCGAGGTCTGAGGAAAATACAGCGTATGTAGAGCAATGAGAACCATCAATCCACTTTCGAAAAAAGTGGACAAATCTAGCTTTTAAAGGGAAGTATTTAATTCTTTCCCCTGATGTTAATTTTTAAGGGATGGTGGAAGTTTTTTTTGCGTTTTTGCGACACTAAAAATTCAGAAAAAAACTCTTTTTTCAAGAATCTGTTCAAAGGAACGTCTAAATACCTTATCTCACATGTGATAAACCTGTCCACTGAATTAGGTAGGAACTCAAAATAATAATAAAAAATACTGAAATATGACTAAATATACCGTAAATTTTAATTTTCAGTTAGCAAGTATACTCGGTCATGGAGAGTTTCAACCGTATCGTAAAACAAAGTCAATACTAAAATGTGCGAGTTAACTTGTCCACGGGGAATAAGCGGTTAATAGTTTTATCGATGCGTTTTGGATATTTTCAGAGCTCCAATTCGCACATCCGAGCGGGACAGAACTGCGGCGACGGAAACAGATCCAGCGTTTCCAGCGAGGGATTCTGCGAAAACGACGATGACATCCTCGACGACTCTCCCCTGGGAGTACCGATGATGACCCGAAACCGCGACACCGACTCGCAGGAAGGCGGGGGCAGCGATTCTAACTCCAGCTCGGACGCGCCCGTCGCCGAGGGAAAGTCCAGCTCCGACGACCGAAGCGCCGAATCCGGCCCGGAGAGCAGCGACTCGGTCAACGAGAGCGGTCGGTTCGACGCGCCGAAGACGTCCGAAGGCGTCAAGTGCAAAAGCGTCCCTTGCAAGAAGACGGTCCACGTCGTCGACGGCCAGAAGGGGGGAAGTTCGACCCGAGAGGGCGTAGGACGGTCGTCCAAAGACGAGAGCGTCTCCAGCTCGGAGTCGCAGCAGTCCGGCGACGAGTCATCCAACCCGCCTTACTACTTTGGCGTCGAGCGGACCCTCGGGTCCGAAGAGTCTGGCCTTGACGCGGAGAAATCGAGTTTCGCAGCGAGCGCGGAAACCGAGAAGGGTCTCTGCGACGGTCCGAAGCCGCCTTCGGACGCTTGGGAAGTCCTGTTCGCCAGGGCCGAGGGTCTGTACGCGCACGGACACAGCGCGGAGGCTCGTCGACTGGGAGTCAGGCTGGCCAGGGAGCTGCTGCAGCGTCCTCCGGATCTGGCCGGCAATCCCAGGGAGGTGTACGGCGGCAACAACACGGCGGCCCGCCGCAAGGGGCGTCGCCACCACCACGGAAACTCGAACCCTCCGTCCCACCGCTTGAGCGTCCTGGCGTCCACGACGCTCGCGCGGTGCGCTTTCCTCTGCACGGTGAGTGGCCGCAAGTTCGCTTTCGATCCGCTCGCTACGAAAACTCAAACGGGCAAATTTCAGGTCTTGGCTGAAACGTCGGAACATTCTTCGTTAGCCTTTCGCGTAGGGCTCTTCGGCCTGGAGATGGCGCGCCCGCCGGCCACTACCAAGCCTCTGGAGGTGAAGCTGGCCAATCAGGAGTCTGAACTGATGGGACTCTTGAGGCGCATGACACCGGGTCCCGAAGAGTTGACCATAACGAGGACGCGAGCCGAGCAGCTGCGAGACGGAACCCTGCGCACCAGAGGCCCGGCGCTGCTGCCCGTCATCTTGGCCACATTTGTGTTCGACTGCCTGGTATCTCCTTGCACCGTCGGCGAAGACAGAAAGACCGTAAGCCTATCCCCCTTCCCTCCTCTTCTACTGTTTTTAGACGCTCTTCTAACGCTCTTCTCCGCCAACGGTAGCTCTTCTTCGCCAACGGTCGACATCCGTCCGACGAGATTCTGGGATTTGAGGCCGCCGTCGCTGCCCTCGGCTTAAAGGCCAACGTCTCCGAAGCCGAGCATCCGCTTCTGTGCGAGGGCGTGCGGCGACAGAGGGGCGACCTCGCACTCACTCTCCTGAGCCACTACAAAGACGACTCTCACAAGCTGGCCTGCGTCATGAATAAGGTAATGACTCGTTTTCAACCGTTTTGTTGTGCGCGATCGTACTAATATTTCGCCGCTCTCGCAGCTCCTGGATCCCGAAGTGCACCAGTTGGTGAAAACGCCGGTTACGAGCGTATATTATTCTCCGAATCCACCACTGAGAGGCTGCCAAGTGTACCACGGCAACGTGTCCGACGTGAGATGTCTCTTTAATGCTGATCGATCGACGAGAACGATTTCAATTGACCGCGTTTGATCGCAGATGATGGACAACGGCGGTTATCCGGTCGCGGGCCGGCAGGCCCCTACGCCTCCGCAGCAGGACTGGAGCGTGACGTGCGGCAGTCGTCCGCAGAGCTCCACGAGCATGGAATTGGACGTCGGAATGGCGATGATGTCGCTGGGACCCTCGCCGTCTCAGAATTCCGGCCAGGTCCTAGTCTCGCAAGGACCTCCAGGTCCGTCTCCCGCTCAACAAAACGCGTCGAGGCCCAAGGACTACATCGTCAGGTAAGAATTTCTCGCTCTATTTATCTATCTCTCCGGACTGTTATAACTCGATGTCTTCTCTCAGATACATGAAGGGGAAGAGAGCTTACCCGTCGATCCCGAACCAGCCGTCCGAAGCGGGCGCCCATTTTATGTTCGAACTGGCCAAGTCTGTTCTTATCAAGGCCGGAGGATCGAGCAGCACCAGTCTGTTCACTCAGGCGGCGGTGACATCTTCGGGAGGAGGGCGCAATCACCATCTACCTCACCGTGGACTGCACATGGCTGCTTTCCAGCTCGGTCTCTACGCGTTGGGTTTACACAACTGCGTCAGCGCTAACTGGCTCAGCAGGACGTACTCTTCTCACGTGAGCTGGATCAACGGTCGGTGCCTCTTCCTTGTCGCTCGACGTCCCCGATTCTCCTTCTGACTCGATTCGATTGCAGGTCAAGCCATGGACATTGGCGCCGCTGCCATATCTTTCCTGATCGAGACCTGGGAGGGTCACCTAACACCGCCGGAGGCTGCCATCATCGCCGACCGTGCCTCGCAAGGGGGCGACCCGGCCGTCGTTCGCGCGGCCGCCGAGCTCGCTCTGTCATGCCTGCCTCACGCCCACGCGCTCAACCACAACGAGATACAGCGGGCCGTGCTGCAGTGCAAGGAGCAGAGCGACGCCATGCTCGAGCGTTCGTGCCTTACGGTCGAGAACGCTGCCAAGGGCGGCGGGGTCTATCCTGAGGTACTGTTCACGGTGGCTAAATATTGGTACGAGCTGTTCCAACGCCACGCTCCGCCCGGGGAGATCGACCGGGACCTGGATCCGGAGCCCGAGGCTGCGGTGATGCAGCCGCTGACGACGATAGGGCCGTTGCCCATCGCGCCCATGGGGATGGCTCCTTATGGATTTGCGTATCATCCGCTTCAC